>NC_039367.1:139952268-140110573 GCF_003573695.1 Papaver somniferum
TTGGTGCTCAGGGTTCACTTTTGATAATCTTTTGTAGTTCGTTTAACGAAAATAAGATATCATTGTTTTATAGTCAGCAAGGAAAAAGAAACAATATTTTGTTTGAGTTTTTTTTTTTTTTTTTCTTTCTTTTGAAGAGAATGTTGTGTTTGATAAAGGGTTGTTGTCATTTGTAATGTTTGTGGTTGGGTCAATTTTTGTAATGGTCTGGTCGTTTGAGGTTTTGGATCCTGATAGGTCATAGTGTTTGTATATGAACTATAATTTGAATATTAATCGAGATATAGGAACGAACACATGATTTGTTCAAAATCTTAGAAGCGCGACTAAGTAGGTGTAGGTACTTTTAATGTTCAATTGGTAGTAGAAATTATGCATGAATATGAGTTAATTTTTGATTGGATTTTTCGTTTTATTGCAGGGACGAATGAAAGTTGCGTATTTTGGATTGTCTGCACATTCGAGTGAGAAGAGACATACGATATGTCGGAAATTAGATTATTTAGCACCAGAAATGTTTAAGAACAAATGTCATGAAACTTAATTGAAACCTTGACTATGGGTATCCTTTTTGGGTTCCACTATTTGAAGCCGAGACGCAGAAAAAAAAACATTTAAATGGTATTATTAAGGATCTCCACTCCTCTGTTTATTTCTTTTGTTTTGCATCTTGGATTTTTTTTATTTATTTTTTTTGTTGATAAACAATATATAACTATATCCATATTCAATACTCAAAGTAAGATTCATGCACCTTTAGCATTATCACTTTCCTATTTTACTCAAATTAGAAGCTGTCGACGTGTGTTGCATATATGCACATAGTTGTACACATGCTAAATATTAATGTGTACTTTGTTGTACACATGCTCAATATTGATGTGTACATTAGTACATAGTTATATATTAATGTGTACATTGTTGTACACCTTTTTATTGCTACATTTAGTACATCATGTTCTTATCAACGTCCGATCCAGTCATGATACAGGTATGTGAATCATCAGTAGTTCATCTAATTTCTAACTGAACTGAACATTATTTGCTAGATTTTTACTTAACATGCTAGATGATCCCAATGATATTGTATAGATTCACATCTAGTTTATTGATATCGAAGCTTAGGCATCCGAATACATCTCTTTGAATGTTTGTTTCAAAGTGGTCACTTAGTAGATGCTATAGTAAAATTAAAATTGATGTTGGTCTTTGTCAAAATGAGACAAAAAAGTAGCACCTATATTCTCTTAGACAATGTCTTACTGATATAGGAGCTTGTTGTGGTGTGTTCATTGGAAGTATATTTTATGTAAGGAAATACGTGAGCCAAAGCTGTTAGTGTGCACAGTTGATTATTAACGTGTACATTGTTGTACACCTGTTTATTGTCAGTGTGTACATAGTTGTACACCTGTTGAAATGTGCGCAAAGTTGATTATTAATGTGTACATATTTGTACACATGTTTATTATTAATAATTTTTCTTATTCAAGTTTGATTTCCCATTAAGTATCAGATTACGCTAATATCGGCAGTCGATAGTAACATGTAGCTGTAATTTTAGAAATAGGCAACCAAGTGATGCTTTCAACTTTTAGGACATTTTAACTCATTTTTTGTGTACACATGGTTTCTTAGTTGTGACTGAATAAGTTATGAGTGATTTTAGCTATACTTGCATTTTTACCAAGTACTATCATTTTGGTATTGATAAATATTTCTTGTTACCCTTGTTTTTCTACTTTATTTGTCTTATATTTTCTTTCATTCTATCTTGGCTTGTCGTGATTTCATATATTTCTTTCTGTAGATAACGATATCGTGAACAAGAAAAGGAGTTGCATCTCTGAATAGTGAAGTTGGCAAGGTAAATTCTTCACTTGTGCCCCCTCTAACCATTTATTCCTTGTGAAATATGTGAATATATTCTTTTGAAAGGTTAAATACTGGTAGAATCTTTATGTGCATTTTTTTTATTATACCCGTTGTACAAGGTGCACTTGTTTGTACACCAGTTATGTGCAGTGTACTTTTTAGTGCACTAGTTTTATCATACGTACTTGTTGTAAGTTGTGCACTTCATTTATGCATTGGTTATGAACCTGAAATCTAATAAACTAGTATTTTCATTTAGACTTGTCTATACACAACAAACATAGAATTATTCTAATGTCGGGTATTATCACCCCAAGTTGTAGTTAGGTAGTAAAATGTAGGGAATTATAAGCATCAAAGGGCTTAGTGTCGTGTCCATAAAGTGCACTTATATTTTATGTATACAAACCAAAAATTAGGGAAAGCACTAATATGTATGGGTGTTGGAATTTTTGTAGGTGTGACATAGTTGTACACCATTATACTCTCTCATTATTTTATGGATTTTTTTGGTATGTATGTTGGGGTTTTTTTGGGTTTTTGTAGATGTGTACATAGTTTTACACCATTGTACAATCTAAACAATATATATATGAGTTGTTTGTGGGTATGGATGTTTGTGTTAAAATTTTTATAGGTTTGTACATAGTTGTACACCACTGTGCTATCTCAACACTATATGCATGTTTTCTGAGTATAGATGATGGATTTTGGAAAGCATGTATATTGTTGTACACCATTATGCTCTCTTATGATTTTATGGCCTTTTTTGTGGTATGTACGTTGGATTTGTTGATTTTTAATAGGTGTGTACACCATTGTACAATCTCAGTATTATATATGACCAGTTTTATGTGTATGGATGTTGGATTAGTTGGATTTTTTTATGTGTACATAGTTACACACCATTGTAATATATGGTATGTTTTGTGGGTATGGATGTTGTATTTTTGTAGGTGTGTACATAATATACATCATTGCGCTCTCTAAAAAATAAAGAAACTAATTCCTGATGAAACCATAAGTTGTTATTTTTCGATATCATGAGGTGATTCTAATAGCATGCTTGCTATGTGTTTAGGTACTTTTCAAGGGAGCTTAAGAAAGTGGAGAAGAACAATGGACAAGTTCTGTAGATGGACGCTTTTCTGGATTTGAGTAGCATACTTACTATGTGTTTAGGTACTTGCTATGTGTTAGATTTTAATAGCATGTTCCTTAGTGATGCTTAGGTGGAAAATTGTATGTGGTGTACAAACTGGCTCACCTTGTCTTGTCTTGTCTTTGGATTTTTGTAGTGTTTGTACACCAATGTAAACTAAGATTTTTTTAAAAATGAAAATTATATAGTCATATGGGTACTCTTTTTGTAGCTCGCGGAAAGATCTTTCTGAATATATAAAGTTTGTGAATTTTGGATGAGCGGTTCGAAAGATAAAACATTTTAAAATTATTTTTATATTATTTAAAATCGGTGACGTCATCATAAGTCACTGTGGACTAAACTGAAAATATTTGGACTAAATTGTAAATATTAAGGGTTATTAGTGTACTTTCCATATTTCAAATAAACAAAGGACTAATTTGTACCTAGTTGAATAGATGTGGACTAACTAGTATATTTGGATGGGATTTTGAACTAAACCGTATTTTCCCTCCCAGCAATTTGAATGTAGGTAAGAAGTAAAACAACAAAGCGACAATTTGTAGGTATTGTCAGATATAGGGACATAATTGACGATGGTGGCCAAAATTTTATAATGTGCGCACAACGCCTGAATGTACATTTATTTTGACACGAATTGTCGGATAAAAGAGGGGAGAAAATTTCTCACTCACTCTCTCTTTTCGCTGCTTGTTCTCGTTTTAGAAACAAGAGTTTCTTCTCTTTAATCTTCCTTTCAATCCTCGTTAGGACACAAAGATATCATAACTTGAAGATTAAACGAGCAGAGAAAAAGGTATGATTTTGTGTTTCGTATCAATTTTGATTTTTTTTCATGATATTAAGGTTTTATTGACATAATTTTTTTGGTGTTTTGTTAAATTTCATAGATCATGAGTGTTTCTAATGTTTGTTTCCTCAAATTTTGATTCGCGACTAGTGGTTGAATGAGTGTGTGAGAGAATTTTAGGGTTTAAGTGAGAGATTTTTTTTTTTTTTTTCTGTGCGTGTTTTGTTAAATTTCAGAGATTCATCACCGTTTTTTAATGTTTGTTTCCCTTATTTATTCCTAATGTTTGATTCATGACTAGTGGTTGAATGGGTGTGTGAAAATTTTCTCAAATCCCGTTGTTCCTTTCCTGAAGTCTCAAGATGATGCAATTAAAGAATTCAAAGTTTGGTTCAAGTACGTTATTGTTTTTGCAAGTGAAAAATTTCTTTAACAGTAGAAATTTTATCAAAACAATTCGTTGGATAGCTATGTTCAATGATTAATCATTTTACTATGTAAATGGATAGCTTTGGTCTGAAAACCTTTGTTTTCGTGTATGTGCACGTTCCGGATGGCATACATATTTCTGCATAGCTTTCATTCATATCTTGTAAGATTTCTGAGTCTGTAGTCTAGTCCCCAAACCTGCAATAAAGGTGATGTACGCTTGAAAGTGTGATCTATTTCCCTTCCGCAACGCCTTATTATTCAGATGTTTGTTTATCGATTGAATCATATTTGTAGAAGCATGGGTGTTAGTGAATTGCCCAAGAAAACACATAAACCTGCATTTATTGTTGAGGAAAGGTAAATATATGGATTAGGAGTGGAGTAATGAATAAGGATCTTTTCACGAATAGAACCAGTATGTTTTGTTATAACTTTTTATTGTGTTATGCAGGCAATATTGTTACCCAGATGAGTACGGGTACCGGACATGTTCTTGCAAAATGAGTACTTACCCCAGCTACGATGTACTAAAATCCGTGCGCGAAAAATTGTACAACCCACTCTGGGCATTTCACGAATAGACCAAAACCACTTCATGGCTTGTCATTTAGATTTGTGTTTGGAGTTGAAAATTTTTGAAGAAGAAATTTCTTCAATGGTATGTGTAATTATACAACCAATTTTTATTAATGGTATGTGTAATTGTAAAACGAATTGGTTCTTTACTAACGGTAAAGTAGCCCAAATGATAATTTTATTTCCATAAATCCAACCGTGCTACTTGACCAGCTAGCTAACAGCTAGTTAACAGCTAATCCTATGTGGCAGCCATGTGGAGGAGAGAGTAAATTTCCCTTATCATCCACGTAGTCACAAAAATCAACAACCAAAATATGAATTATTAAATCTAACGGTTGAGATGAACTATTAAATAACTTAGAGTTCTAACTAATCGTCTTCCCAATTCTTCTCCAAAGAAATTCTAGGGTTCTGTATTTCGACATTCAGACTAACTCTTATTTGGCCGATAAAAGCCTGTTCGAAAATTTCGAATCCAAAAGACATCATTGATGTCTGTTGATGAAGGAACCTGACGTTTCGTGAATAGAAACCTGTTGGCGAATAAAAAACCTATTCCCAACAGGTGCAAAACCCATTATAAATAGCTTCTCCCAGTTTCGTTTAACATATAAGAAAAATCAATCTGTTTTCTCTATTTCAAAAAGCATCATCAGAAATCAGAAATCTCTTTGTGTGTTCTTGATTGAATCAAGGGGTACAAACCTTGAATTCAGTTTTCGTTGCAGGGCTTTCATTGTATCCTGAAGGCAATATTTCGCATACCTGTTGTAATCGCCAATTGTTATTGGGAGGGTAGAAATATTTGTCTAAAAGAAATTTATACAAGCCTTGAAAGTTTTGGAGTGCAACAATTTCTTCTCTGTGTCATTCATCCTTTGTGAAACCCATTTTTTTTCCAACAACTCTTTGGTGGAAAGTCAGGTAATGCTTTCCATGAACGTGTAAATTAAAGATATAAAATCATGTTTATAATCAAAAGATGGTATAGCAAATTATCTAAACCAAGTTCGCATTTGTACCAAAATGTTAATAAAATGTCTGGGCATTGTTTGATTGCCGTGATGTCTAACTCTTGAAACTAGAACCTGTTTCATTAATAAAGGATTGAAAACTCTGTTTGTGGTATAGATTCAAAAGTTCAACAACAATCGGGTTCTTTCCATTATATCCCCTCCACGGTGGTTTTTCGGGCTTTTCATAAGAATTCTTTTTTATAAACATTGATCTAGAGTTTCATTGAATCAGGATGCAGTTAAATCTAATCAACAGTCAGTCTATTGAAAGACCGATAGTTCATCTGATTGCCTTTTGTTTTGTTGGTGTTAAACACGTGGAAAATTAACTTTCATATGTGCCGACGACGTGTAATTGTCAGATCAGAATCAGCTGTTAAGCAGCGGTTAAACCGCTGGTCATATAGCATTTTCGCCATAAATCTAATCTACATGGTACATACTAAATCAACATCCTCAGACCAATGGCTTCCTTAAGCATCCAAATTCGACGAGATTTTTTAAAATCCGCAGCGGCAACAATTAAAATCTATGAATAAGACCAAATAGATCCTAAGATAATACCTTCTTCTTTACACAATGAACCTCCAATAACTTTAGACGATCTTGATTCTTCTGCATTAACAAGTCGACCTCCTAAATTCTCCCAAGAGAGTCTTCTTGCTGGACGAATTGGACGATTCGGTTCACTAAATTACATATACCGTTAAAGGACAAATTCTTATCCTTTTACCATTTTAGTGTTCTCCCACATCTCAAATTTTTCTGGATGTCAGAGCACGAAAGATTTTTACGACCATCCTTCGCGAAGTGCGTATATGGAATAATGAAAATAAGAACAATGCTGAAATCTTTTATGATTCACTTGAATTATGATTTATACATGGATCATGATTGCTCGAAAGACCTCAAAATGGTAGATTATTTTTCATATGTTGTTGCCTGGGTATACAGATCATGAATTGATGATAATTTTGGATTACTTCTGTAACGAAATCTTTCTGCTAAAAAAAGAAGTCTAGCTTAAACCAAAGGAAGTTGAACTTAAGTATAGAGATAATTAACGAAAATTAAAGGTTTACCCCCTTTCTTACTCTTTTTCGTCGAAGTATCGAACTACTATGTATATATGTGAAAATAATGGAGTAGTTTGCTCATGATATTCTTCTTACAATATACTTTGAAGGTTTAGTTGATTCATTCGCGAAGAAACTTTACGCGTTACTCTCAGCTATGACGGTCGATATTCTCCGAGACTCTTGACAACGGTCGATATTCTACGAGATTCTGACACCTAGCTTGACAACGATATCTATATTTCTTATCATTTATACAAATTATTTTCATAAAGCATTATTCAACAATCACCAAATGGGAACCGGAAGGACGTTGAGCGGGGTGTTTGGGATTCAACAAGCGAAATTCCACATTATGGCAGGACCGATAAGGTATTGGCCTGAAAATAATCTTAAATACACAGTTATGATTGTTGGAAAACGATTAATAAAAAAATATTTTTTTAAAGTTTTAATAAAAAATTATAATTTATTATTTTATTTTGTGAATGAAACTTTTTAGTCCCACATCGTGGAGTTTCCAATTTTTAGTAGTTTTAAGAAACTATATAAACCTTTTAGTCCCACATCGGGGAGTTTTTCTTCTTATATTGTTTTATTCCATTATATAAAGAAATTCACTACTTTTATAAAATCTATGGGAAAGGGGTTGCTCTATATTTTAGAGGGACCCCTAAGGGAAAATATTTTATAGCGTTTCTTAAGAGTTTGCGATTTTCCTTAACGGTTTTTTCGGAGTTGCCAAGCTCAAGTTGAGCATCTACTACATATGCTAGTAGTAGGTGTAGTAGGGTGTTTTATCCTGGAGATATCCGTCCTGTGAGGGCTATAGCATCACTATTGAGTATAACCGGGCGCTAATGTCTTAAGGGCAACGTGTTGAACACGTGACTCACTCTGTTTTTCCAAAATTTTGCCTTGTTTTTGTTGCGGAGATATAGGGAGCTCATTTGTTTCATCAAATCGATCACTTCCATTATAAATGAGCTAAGTATCAATAACTTTTGCTTATTTGATTTTTCCTTGTTTTTTATTATTGCACCCAACAATGATTAGTTGAGTGACTGAGAGGTAGGACTACCAACGTGTACCTGATTACCCGGAACCGAACTGGACCCAGATAAATGGAATCCGGATCCGGATAATTGGGATCTGGTTCCGAATCCTCAAATAGAACCTATTAACGATATGGCTACCCGACGGGTACGTAGAACCGTTAGGAACTGATAAGCTTTTGGGTCTTGACGGGTGCCCGCCGGGTATCGTACACCTGGATATTTGTCCCTTTCTTCCTAATTTACCTAAATGGAAAGAATTCTCCCGATTTTTATTTATCTTTTATTTTAGATCTAATCTTATTTAGAAAGTTTACTTAGACACACCGTTAACTTTATTTAAGATAGTATTAGTTTCAAGTCGAATGATGAATACCGAAAAGACTTGGCAAAAAATATATAGTTGATTTACGGGACTCAATAAATACCCGAACTCGACAGGTATTTCATGTTTTTTCCGGGTCCGGTCACGAATCCACTAATTTAGGAACCGGATCCGAAACCGTTAGTCCGTTAGGACCCATAACCAAATAAAATAATCGTTTCCGATTCCGGGTAGTATACTACCCGAACCCGATTGGTCGTGTTGGTTCCCCTTGCTGAGAGGTGATGTGACCACAGTTTTAATCCTTACCCACACATATGTTGTGTTTGCACTCAGCTTCACATGTCGACACTTAACAGTCATCCATGTCATCATCCATGTAGAGCAATCTCTTCATTCCTTAGAGCTAGCACTATGGTGTATTCCACCCCTTCCCTATCCCTCATATGTAGGGAAGGATGACACAAGAAAGCCAACCTCGCTATGATGGTTTGACATCCCTTTCTTACACCATACGGCTACTTAGTAGCCGTTTTTTTTTCATTTTTTTTTTCCTATGGGAATATATTTGTTTAGGTAAAAAAGATATTTTGGGGTAAAAGGAGGATATATAATAGGTAAAAAATGAGATATAATAGGTAAAAAAAAGAATTTTAGTAAAAAAAGGAGAGTGAAAATGGAAAGTTTTGAGGTAAAACTTTAAAAATCAGAAAATGTTACGGCTACTTTAAAAAATACGGCAACTAAGTAGCCGCGTGGTTTCCCTTCCCTATAAACGGGATCAGATGTAATCCTCCATGTTTGGAAAGCGACGAATATCCCTACTCATGTAGGGATATGGGAGACCATATCATATGAGTTTTTGGGTTTTTGAGGGATAAAGAGCGATAGGGAAGGGATGAACCCCTCCATAGTGCTAGCTCTTATAGGGTTTGCCTGAGGATGACCACTAATTGGACGAGTCTTAAAAAACAATTTTCATGTTATAGATTCCGAAAGCGTATTCATGCATATTTTTTTTTAAAAGAAAATTTGTTATTTGTCCTTACGAAGTGAAATTTTGTTTTGTCAATCTTACCTTCAATCATAGTTCAACAACTGGGTTGGTTAACTCAACCAAATTATGAACAACATTAATTGTTTCTTCTTCTTTTATTGAAACTGAAAATTGAATTGAAGTTTAAGTAGCCATTAGATTGTGTGCATCCTTGTACAGTTGGCCAATGATTTCAATCGGAGAGCTATAATCCAAACACCACTAATACACCGAGTTCTAGCTAATTTAGAAAGAGAGTGTGCAACTTTATTTTTCTCCTTTGGAACATAGCAACATTGCCAAAAAGGAATGAGAACTTAATAAGTTCTTTATATCTAAAATCAAATTATGTAATCTCTAGTCGATGTTTATAGAAACTCCCAAGACTGCGTCCACTACAGGCTTTGCATCCAGCTCAAAAATCGCTTTTTCCAGATTTTTCTCCAAAGCCCATTGCACTTCCTTCCATGAAGCTTTACTCTCAGCTTGATCTGGACTCTTCGCCTTGGTTAAGTAGATGCACTTTGATCCATGATGCGCACCGCTAAACCGCTGAGAGCCAGGTTCGATGATAAAAATGAACAGCAAAAAGAATCTCACATGTAAACAATAAGCACTATATTAAGAAATAAAGCTTATAATTTTTCCCTTTTAGAAATATACGTATATAAGCTTTGCCGGTTGGCAAATGAGAAAAAATACATCCACTTATCAATACCTGGTTTCGTCCCTAATCTATGGTAGCAAGAATTGGTGACGAAGTCTTTCATATTTTTGTTGGTTTCCTCTTAGTTTTGATTGTTCCATACACCAGTAAGCTTCGTCTCAATGATAAGTTATGGTGTAGCTAGACGTTTAGCCAGATGTTTCCAATTTGCCAAAGGATTCTCCGATAGTCAGGATTTGGAACCCAGTGTTCATCACTATTTAGATAGTGAAGAAAAGGTAAAATAAAAACAGCCAAAATGAAAGGGAAACCAGTAAGGTAACGAATTACTGAATGTTCCGCAAAGACGACTTGGATGCACTACACCAAATCAAAATTTTCCCTACAGAAAAAAGCATTCCGAAAAAATACAAGCTAATTTTCCTAATTGAAATAAATGGTTACCACAATTGAAGTACACATATTACCGGATCATAATCAAGGAGCACGGAACACTCCCTTAAGTTCACATCGAACAAGGGATGCAAAATATCACAAAGTAAAGTACCGAGTATTTTACAAAAAAAGTGGCTGCTCGAAATAAAAGCAGTATGTGGTAGGATTCTCAACATTTGGGGGCTGGATTGCTGTTGGCAGGATGTTGGTTTTGTTTGCTACTTCCCCATAACTTGCAGTACAACCTGTAGCAAAGAGCAAAAAACAGTTGGTTAATTCACACACGAGACATTGAGCAAAACCTTATAAGTTGAATATGGCTTGAGCTAAATAAGCTTATTCTGGAGAATAATTCAACAGCACTACATTCGGGGACTGTAATTCGATTTCCTCGTGCAATTAGACTTAAACTTCCATGATGTGTTCCAAACAGTGAGGTGGCATAGTATTTAGAACATGGAATTTTTCCACCGTAAGACTTGCTCTAACTGCATATTACAGAGGGGAATTGCCACAATCCACTTGTTGCCACTACCCAAAAAGTTTCAATGCCATCACAACAATGACACTGACAAGAATTTGCAGCACACACGAGATATTGTTGTTAGAATGAAGAGGACCTCGCTACATCCGGGATAACTGGGGCTGGTCCAGATTTGGGACAATACGTGGCAATGTACAAACCCAGTATTTTGTCATACCGACTATAATGTCAGCCCAGTATTTTGATGTCATGTTAATGCTATAAGAATCATTAATTGTATAAGTAGAGTTAATCACTCAAAACTCTTAATTCATTCACACACATCACACAATTCATTGGTGCTTCATTTAACGAAGAGATTTGCACAAAGGTATTTGTAATTTACTATCATATAAGCACTTCAAATGTCTAGTGTGTTATTCATCTCATGATATTTTCCGGCTCAATCTTTTCCATGTCAACAAACCTTACTTATCAAATGCTCTACAGTTATAATCCTTATCACACATTAATGCAGCAACTAAAACTACTGCAATTTGACCACATGTTCAAGGATTCCCAGTTACCCTAACCGGGTGTGATTTTCAACACCAACACAAAACCAAATTCAATAATCTTTACCTCTGAGCCTGACAACGAAATTCAATAAATTTTCACCAAAACTAGGGCCTTATCTCAATCTTCATTTCCTAAAGAAACTCATTTTACCTCAGCACAATGTTAAGTTGGACGATGATCAGCATATATGTTCATCAAAACTTTCTACAGCTATAGGACCATGCATAACAAATTAGTACAAAATGAAAATATCTTGAATTCTTATCTGCTCAACAACTACAACAGAAAAAGATGCTAACAATGTATAACTAAAATCCACTTTACCAGTCAATACCCCATTCCAAGTTCCAGACCCAAAATTTCCCAAATTTCTATACAAACAAGCACTAAAAACCAACCAATTTGCTGTATCTGACAATGCTAATTTCCAAAACAAAATCCATAAGAAAAGACAACCATAACCACAAAATCGTAAACTCCCAAATACTTTAAAATTTATTGAAAAAAAAAAAACAGACAACAAATTTATTTGTTTATATGATATAATCAGACGGACCATTCAGATATAAAAGACATAGACTCCCCAGGAACATCTTCATGCCTAGAAGTTTTTTCTTTCCCACCAACTAATCTAGCAGGATTACCCGCAACAGTAATTCTTGCAAGCACATCAATTAGCACAACAAACCCTGCACCAATTTTAGCACCTTCAACAATCTTAATAGTCCCTAGTATAGTTACACCACCACCAATCAACACTCATCACTAATCTTTGGTTGCCTACCGCAGCCCGATTTCCCGTCCCACCTAAAGTTACATGATGCAAAATCGATACATTATCCCCAATCACTGCAGTTTCTCCTACCATAGCCCCAGTAGCATGATAAAACAATATCCCTTTTCCAATAGCGTGTATCCACAATCCTAGAGTGTAATGCTAAAGCTAATGGCCGATTCAATCCATAGTTTGTGTGCAATTTTATGTGCTTGGCATGCTAAAAATCCTTTGTAATTCAATAAACAATGTGAGTATGGCACACAAGACTGCTATTAAATCGGCCACAGTTGCAGAACGTAAATCGGAATCGGTGGAGAACGAGTTCAGAAACAAATCATACAGAAGTATTGATAATAAGGCTGACGAACAGAGATTATTACCTAGATGCTAAATCAGGTTCTGATTCTGCATCACGCCGTGCTTCTGCTTTGATTTGAGACCAAACCCATGTTTCATCTTCTAGTAATTCTGATGTTGCTGTTGTTATAATTGTAGGGTGCGGTTGCTGCGGTGGTGTTGCAGGTAGATGTTGCGGTGAAGGATAAAGAAGTTCGCCTCCTGGCATGATGGTGGCGTATGTTAGCAGAGCTTGAGGATGAGAATGATGAATTCACTGGAGGAGAAAGATGAAAGGATACGAGGTTTCTTCATTTTACTGTAAGTACCCTTGAAAGTTCTTATTTATTGCACTTATGACACGAAATATCTGAGGAGGAGGAGGAATTTGCAATTTGTGGCCCATTTTCTTTTTTGTTAAATTGTGGCCCAATTATTTATTTTAGTGTTCGGATTAGTCGGTAATAGAATTACAATTATCTCTTGTATGTGAGGTCACAAGTTCAAATCTTCGTTCCATTATTTTCAAAATACACAAGTTCAAATCTTCGTCTTGATTGTTTTCAGAAATACTACTTAGTATGATAAACATGACTTTAATGTTGTCGGGCAAATTTACTAGCTTTGATGTGCCGTTGAGATTAACAGATTTTTTTGGACATGTTTAAGGGGGAGAGTATCCATCCTTTCAATCTCAAAAACATATCTCTATGCTTAATCTTTTATTCTACTGAAATTTACATTTTAATTTGAAGATGGATATTCCGAGGATTTGAACTTGTGACCTCATGTAAAAGAGTTACTCTGATGGCCAACTAGACTTTTTTTTTTTGTTTAGTTATTCGATTGATTTAGGGGATTAATTAAGTTGTGATTTGTTGATTTTCGAAGGATTCTATATCACTAATTTAAATTTTTTTATATCACTGTTGTTAATTTGTATACCGGTATATAAGTTAAGGTTTAATTAAGAAAAAATAAATTTATATATTAGATCTTAACTTGTATCCTGATATACATGTTAACAACATCCATAAAACCGTAAATCCATTTATGAATGCGAAATCATTGTATTTGTAAATGGCTAAAATATCAAATTGTGTAGGCTTGTGATAGATAAACCAAAAGCTAATATTTTTATAGGCTTTTGGTTTCTTTGTTGCTTTCCTCTTGGTTTTGACAGGCTTTATCTGTCTTGTAATGCTACTTGGTAGCTTCTTTGTTTTCTATCAGTTTTACCACTTTTTTGTGGTAATATGATATTTTTAATTAATATAGCCCTTTTGCTAAAAAAACAAAAAAAGCTAATCTCGTAATCGAAATTTGACTGATCTTATGTTTTGTCAGTTTGATCCAACAGCTCATGTAAGTTTGACTAGTTTGATTCTTGTTGTTGACATATGTTAAGTTTGAAATTTGACTCAACTTCATTTAGACATGATTGTTAATGGAGTATCAGTGTACTAGGGAGGATATCAAAATCCATATAAGACATAACATTTTTTAGTTTTGTCTTATATGGATTTTGGTACATTCCCCAGAAAATTAATACCTATTAGCAGTGTTGATTTTGAATACTGTGTGATCCATGAAAAGCAATTTCATCATTTCTTTTTGTTTTCCTTTGAGAATTGTTTAAAGAAATGAATATTTTAATTGACTAACTGGAAAGCAAATATTTCTCACCTCCTGCGATATACACAAGGATCAATTTAGGGACAGAGCCAGGTGTGTACAAGTGGAGGCAGTTGTTCTCAGTTGTCAATAGGTTCTCAAAGTTTATTTATGTATATTTTTACAAAAAAGCTCTATTAAATTTCTTTTTATCCATTTTTTGTCTCTACTAAGTGAGATTATGCCCATTCTTACTATGAATCTCAACTCCACCACTGGGTCAGCTCTGTTGATTAACTTTTAAGAAAATGAATTAATAAACATTACAAAAGGGAATTATTTTTAACTCCACCGTATGAGATTGCAAATTATACCAGTGGCTGAGATAGAATTAGTCGTAGAGGGAAAATACTCATTGTGTAGGGGATAACCAATGAATAAAACGACAACTTAAGAATTATTGTGAAAATATGCATAAATAGGCTTTGGGAGCCAGTTGACCAGTGGAGACATCTTGCCCACTTGCAAAACTTGGTTCTGTCCTGAACTGTACTAGTAAGATTCGCGTCAACCAATGTATATATTTTTTCATATTTTTGTTGGTATTTTTAACTTGTATACTCGCATCTATAAGCTAAAATTTATCAACAACAAAACTTAAAACAAAAAGTTCTTATTCTAGAAACTATATGCTTTTATTTCTTTGTGTTAAGTGTCAATTTAAATTTTTGAAAATGGATTGTTGTTTTCCGATGCAATAATTTCTTTTTTTTGTTTGGGAAACTTATTTAAATACCTCTCTATATCATTGTTAAACTTAAAAAATACTCATTCCTATTAAAATTGGAAGCAATTAGCACAAATTGTTTGTCTCCAAAAGTGAAAACAACTTAATACTGTAAAAACTCCATATATTAATAGCCTTGGGACTTTACAAAATTATTAATATATGGAGTTTATTAATATAGGGAGGTATACCAAAAGAAATGATTTTTTTTGCTTATTCAAAGTATTAAATGATAATGGATATAAATGTCTTCCTTAATCATCCATACGAGCAACAAGTCGTATATGCTTTAACCAAAGAAGAAATCATTGATAGAATTAGACAAGAAGCAAAGGGAGATAATCCTGATGATGATAATACATAAATACCAAAAGTTTCATTTCAAGAAGCTTTAAACATGCTCGACAAGTTTGAATATTTTTTGGATTCAACAAGAAGTTGCCTGTAGTAATCAGGTCTTACGCATCGTCAAATCAAAAGGTCATCTGTTTTCTCAAAAAACTATAGATAAGTATTTTATTCTATCTTAAACTTCAATGGAACAAGATCTATAAGTTTCCAATAATGACGATTATATTAATATATGGAGGTAAATTTCTAACACAAAATTGGTTAAAAAGAACAAAATCAATAATTCCTGGGTGAAATGGACAGTTAGATTTTGATACTGTTTAAATGGACATAAATGTAAAAATAGGCAGGATGTAACCAGTTTCATCGTGCCATTTTCAAATATTTTTTCTTATTTTTAATTTACACAGGATGGATCCAGTTTCATCCTTGTTATTTTTTAAATTTAAGCTAGGATGAAACCAGTTTCATCCTTACTATTTTTTTTTCCATTTCACCCAAACTATTTTTTACTCGTCCATTTGAACCTTGATTTAAAAATATTTGGACAAATGACCCATTTTCCGAATTTCTAATGACGGGACTAGAAAAATCTATTAATATTAAAATATGGAGGTTATTACTATTTATAATTGGCCCAAGTTGGGACTATGATTTTTTATTAATATATAGAATTTATTAATATATGGAGTATCAATATATGGAATTTTTACTGTACATGTTTTTTTATTCAGTGTTTGTCTATTTTAAGCCTATGCTTTAAAGAAATTTGTTTTAAGCTGGCTTAGGGTTTAATAGGGTGTTGTCGCATGGGTAAATGAAGAAGTTGTTCTTATTTGTTAATGGGATTTCGGTATGACTAAATGGTATGTTTTCACCCCATTTTCATCTATCAACACTTTAATTAGGGGTGAGCATTTGGTCTGTAATCCGCGGATTTAACCGGGACCAACCGTTCATTTGCGGACGGATGCCCGGACCGTTCGTTAATGGACTGGATGCGAATGGAAATTTTGAAATCCAGCGGATTGCGGATCATGCCCGAATGCAACTTTGAAAATTCGTTGAACTTCCATATCCGTTAAATTAAGTGCATTTCTTAGCTCTAAAAAATACTATGGATCATTTAAGAATTTTTAAGGTGTTTGCTTGGGATGTGTACATGTAATTTTTATCTTCCTATACATATATAGGATATGTAGGTTTTATGAGGAGTCATTTGTGTTGGCTTTATTCTCTTTATTATAAATTTAAACTAAAATAAATCTATTGGATTATCCGTATCCAATCCGTCCATCCGTGTATCCATTGAATACAAAACCGTTGGATGTGGATTAGATGCAGATGCCAAATTTGAAATCCATAATGTATTGGATTGGTAGCGGATGGGGAGAAAACCGGTCCATACCGGCCCATGCTCACTCCTAACTTTAATAGTATACAGGACGTGATCCATGTAAATCAATCTCTTCATTCATTATCGGTTCTGTGACCTTGAATTTGACAAGCTGGAATGGAGTTCTCATGGATAAGCTATAATAGGTCCACGGGAGAAGTCAAGTATGGGAAAGTGGAGACCATTGAGACCGTTGTTCCCACTTGGTAATTTGTTCTCGTAGCTTATTTATGCATATTTTAGTACAGGAAATTTTTTTTATTCACTATAGAAACTGTGATTTTATTTTTGTCCATTTCTACCTTCAATCCTGGTTCCGCCACTAGATTGGTTTACTCAACCAAATTATCGCAATATCATTAATTGTTTTGGTATTTAATTCCACAAACTAAACCAGTGGCAAAGCTAGGATTGACAGTAGGAGAGGGTAACAAAAAAATCTCAATGTTTGGAGATAAATATTAAATCAAAAAAATAAAAATAAAAATAAAACTAATTATTTTTATTTTATTTTATTTTATTGGGTGTTTTACAAAATGATCACCCTCCCCTAATTAGTTTTACAAAATGATCATAGCTTTAATTACTGTTTGCAAAGTGGTATTTTTTCATCCGATTTAACTGTTTTGAGAAAAACAGTCTCACTTTTGTCTTAAACACCCCTCCAGAGTTGTTGAGGTGATGGTGATGAGCTGGTGGTGGTAATGGTGGCGGCGGCGGCTATACCCAAGAGAGGAAGTGGTGAACCTTATAAGGGAATGTGATGCAACGATCCTGAATGTAGGCAGAAGTTTCGGTGCCATGTAAGGATCCTGATCTATTTCACCACCAGCACCACCACCACCACCTGCAAGCAACAACATCACTACCAGCAGCAAGCAACACCACTCTTCATAACCAGATCCATCAACAACTCAGATCAAAGCCAGTATCACTACATTCATTCCATTAACAACCCCCAACAGACCAGATTCAGCTTTTATGCACCACCACCTCCAACCACAGTAACACCATCTTCTCAGCTTCTAATCCACCACCTCCAATTCATTCTTCTATGTAATCAACAGATTCAACCTGCAACTTCTCGACTAAGTCCACCACCATTCAATCAACATCAGTACCACCACTGTAATTACGCAAAACCCATTCTCAGTTCACTCAAACAACCCTAGTTTCACCTGAATCTACACCCCTTAATCGAATTCATGTAATTCATAGCACATTCATTACCGGCGTCTAATTATTGCAAAATCACAAAATAAAACTAGGGTTTGTTAGATCTTACCTCTTTCCATCTCCCATCTTCAAAATCACAGAATCAAAATCAAATTAGGGTTTGTCTTCAGATAATTATTCACTCGATTACTTCCATCTTTAATCACATCAACAACACACCATATTGTTAATGGAAACATCCAATAATGTTCATCTCCTTCAACATCTACCGAAGCATTTTATTTTCCTGGGCGATAGAGTTGTAAAGCATGAGATAAGAGGGGTGAGAGAAGAACGACACAAAAATGATAGAATGAATTAGGTTTTGCTTTTTCTTAGGGTTTCAGGGATAAATACGTAATTTCAACACTAATTTAACTCTGATTTATGGTCCCAATTGTCACTAACTCTGAAACAAACAGCCCAATGACCATTTTGCAAATAGTTTGTAACAGTGTGACCCATTTGTGAACCGGTATTAGGAAGTGGGACTATTTTTGTAAATACCCTATACATAAATAGGTTTTGGGAGCCAATTAGCAATTGAATGTAGATGTTTCCACTTACTAGCAAGGTTCTGGTCAAACAATATACAAAGTCATTCATATTTTGTTTTGGTCAAACAATATACAAAGTCATTCATATTTTAGTTTGTTTTCTTTTGATTTTAATCGTTTTATATAAACACCAATAAGCTTCGCTTTCGTAATCTATTGTGGTAAAGTCAGATGTTTAACCAGATGTTTTCCGATTTTCCAAAGGATACTCTAGAGAATTAGGATTGAAAGCCAAATTTTCATCATTATGTAGACAATGAAGCAAGATGTAAAATAAGAACAATCAAAATGAAAAGAAACAAATAAGGTAACGTAATTACTGTTATAAATGTTTGGCAAGGATACAACAAGTTACTTCATCTTTAAGAGATGCTTAAAAGCTAAAAATATAAGAACTTTTACTTATTCAAAAGTAAAAAATTTATGTTTGGATAACAGTTTAGAAGTTATTTTTCGATATTTGAAAGAAAAAAAGTCAGAAGTTAATTTGGGAATACAATTTCAGAATGACTTTTAGAAGCAAAAAAAGTTAGTCTTTTTGGTGAAGCAAATTGTTTTTGTTTTAGACATCCGAGATCGACTTCATCTTCTATAGAAGCAGAAGCACTTCTACTTCTGGTATCTAAACAACTTCACTAAAAGAAGTCTTTTATTTTTCCTTCTAGAAGTCGTTCTGAAATTATGTTCCCAAACTAACTTCTAACTTTTTTATTTTCAAAATAAAAAATTAACTTCTTAAATGGTATTCAAACAAGTTATAAGTGTTATTTTATATCCTGCAGCCTCAAAATTCGAAACTAAAGTAAAGTACTTGTCCAAAAGTTTTCGAAGATTTCCCCGTTCCTCAATGGTTTCTCTTTGTCTCGATTGGTATGTATTCCTGGCGAGAGGGATCACTGTCAATGTCTTGGTTGTGAAACATGCGTTGTACTTCGCTTCTAAAGCACATGACAATTGAGGTGAAGAAGAAACTAACGAGGAATCAGAAACAGAGTAGTTTTTTGTGTACTTGAATTTATTTGATTCTTATCATTCACATAACTATCAGTTATTGTCGGGCGATTAGGATATGATTAAGCAATTATTGTCGGGGCATTAGTAACAAAAAAAAAGATTAGGATATGAACAGTAAAACAAGTGTATATCTACACGTCTAACTCTGTTGAAGATCGGAATGCGGATATTACTGTATGGATTTCATCCATGCATTCGTTGTGTATTTCCAATCAACCTGCATAAGCAATAGAAATTACTTTTTTGAGTAGATCATAGCTGCAAATTCAGAGAAACAAAACTATTATATCGAAGTCGTACTAGTCATAACAAATTCAAAAGTTTATCTTTAGGGGCTCCTAAACAGAAACATATTTGTAATTTTTAATATTTTGTCTAGTGTCTTGTGGTTATCTTCTATCTATTTGAATGGCTGTGAGTCGGAAACAAATGCAACAAACATTTTAATGCTTACTCCAAGCACTATGGTGTGCAATTTTCCTTCCCTATTCCTTGAAATGCAACTACTATGGTCTCCCATATGCCTTCAGAGAAGGGATACTTTTTGCCTGTATTTAAAAGTTGATCAGATTTGATCCCCTTGTAGGAAAAGGAAATGGCACCGAAACTACTTATCCGTGACTTTTCACACGGAAACTAAGTATCCGTTTCGGGTTTTCCATATATCATTTTTTTACTCTAAGTTATCTTTTTTACCTATATTGTAGATACACAAAATAGGCTCGCCACGTGGCCGCACAGGGAGGCACGAAATAGGGCTGAAGAATCTCACTCAAAGATCCCAGATAGTGACTTGTCAAATCAAATGTCAGAATTACCTCGCCACCAACTAACAAAACGAAGCTCGAAGAGGAAACATCCAAAAGCAAAGTATCTCGCATAAGGAATCTAAAACACAAACGAATCAAATTGGAGTACCCAACAAGACACCATCCACGAAATAAAGGTTGGCGAAATAAGGTTGCTTGGTTGAAAAGATAATTGGCGAAGTCAGTTAATTATGGAGCAAGAAAAGAAGACAATTGTCCCGACAAACACCCAAAGTTGTCAGCGAAAGAAAGGGGAAAACTTTATGGAAAATGATCTGGGCGAAGTATAAAGCATCTCCACGAGATCCAGACGAAGTAAAATGAGTTGTACGTCATTAGGGCCGAGTGGTCTATAAATAGGGGTCCTTGGGCAATGTATAGGGGGTCGGTTTCTTTGGAGAGGGGAGAGCTTTGCTTAGGGTGAGAGATTAGGGTTTCCTTGTACTCAAGAACTTGTATTTTTCACTACTTGGAGTGGTTAATCAATAGAGAATTTCTTATCCAAAACCTTTATCATGTCTTAGATCTGTTTCTTTTCTTACTTGGGTGTGTTACTGGATTTCCAGTAGTTACATTTTTGCGTCCAGAAACAGGGACTTAGATTGGAGATTCATCCTCATCTAAGAGTTTGAGAAAGGTTGCAATTGTTTTAAAATTGTAGAAGTTAGATATTTTAGCGAGTTGTCTTAAAATTAGGGTTTTGTAGATCTTAAACGATTCATTCATAGTCAAGACTAGAAATCTAGGAGAGAGAGTGATCCTTGGGTGTAGCATCGGAAGATTGAAGGCAAGAAATTAGTTGGAAGAGATCGAACCAAGGATCAGTTGATGGCCAGAACACCAGAACGAGCGAGGCACTTGATAGCGATGAGAAGAAGCAAACGTTTGGAAGCAAAGAGAGAAGGAAGAATGGAAAGGGGAGAAACATCGATTGCAGGAGAAAGACAAGGCGTGAACCGACGAAGGAATAATCATACTGGTGAAGATGAATTTATGGAAGGCTTGATACACACTTCTGACACGGACACCGTTGTATAGGAAGAAATGACCCATGAAGGGTTGGAAGAAAACATTGATGAGGAACATACGACGTTGGAGCAGCTAAGGGAGACACTTCGCCTTGAACGGGAACGAGACAGGGATCTAGCGAAGCAGCATGCTCGACTGATAAGGCAAAACGCTATGTTGGGACTACAAAATCGGCAACTTAACGAGGAAGCAGCGACAGACACCTTGGACTCGGAAGGAAACACGATATCGTTAGGAGAAGAAGGAACACAACTGAGGAAGTACGCCCACGAGGACGACGGAGGAGACCGAAGAAGGAGACAACGAAGAGAAAGCAGCGAAGAAAGAGGTCTGAGAAGGACGTTGGAGGAAATGAGATGGGAAAATCAAAGACGAAGGTATGAGCAATAAAGGAGGAACGAAAACGAAATGAGGCGAGAGGAGGAAAGGCAACACAGTGTAAACCGGAGACACGAGGAAGCAATCAGACGTGGGGAGGGAAGGCTTAGCGTGATGAGAGGCGACCATCACGAAGGAAATGGAGGAAACCTAAACCAAGAGGTCTTGAATGAGCTACGAGATATGAGGATGTTGATAAACAATTCGCGAAGAGGTGGCAGGGTGCAACTGGCAGAGGCGATATAGGAGACAGATAAATCTCCATTCACCTACGAGATAATGTATGCGGACATTTCTGAGAAGTACGTGCTACCGACATTTTCAAGCATATTTAATGGATCGGAAAGTGTTGTGAAGCATTTGAAACAATATGCTTTATCATTGATGCAGTGGGGACGAAACGAAGCGGTACTCTGTAAATATTTACCGGCGAGCTTGACCGGCGAAGCGTTGGCATGGTTCGACAGGCTACCAGAAAGGTCAATTTCGTCATTCAAAGACCTGCAGAGAATATTCCTAACAACGTACATAAGTAACAACCTGCTGAGGCCAGGAATCGAGACCTTGTTTAACCTAGGGAGAAGACCGAGGGAAAGTTTGCGATGACTAGTGACGAGATGGAGGACAGTGTGTAGCGAAATCGCGGGACGAGTTGACGAGAAATTTTTTATTCTAGCCTTCGTGAACGCCTTATTCCCGATCAACCTGTTGTACACCCAAATATTCATAATCCGTAACTCCTTGACAATGAATGAATTAAGGGAGTATCAAGAGGAATATATAGCGTTGGAAGAGAAGCAGAGACAAGTCAGCGAAGTAACACCAATTCCAGCGAAGGAAGGAAATTCAAGGCTATTACCAAGAACAATACATGCCGTGGAGGATGATCCGAAATATGAGAAAGGGGAACCTTCAACCCCATTTCCGGCGAAACTTGTA
Organism: Papaver somniferum; assembly: GCF_003573695.1. Classification (NCBI taxonomy): domain Eukaryota; kingdom Viridiplantae; phylum Streptophyta; class Magnoliopsida; order Ranunculales; family Papaveraceae; genus Papaver; species Papaver somniferum. The sequence continues at coordinate 139,974,965 of NC_039367.1, forward strand.
GCCGTGTCAAGCGGAGATCGGGACTGGATTGATCAACAGAGGTATGAGGATTCAAGACGAATGAATTATGAGCCCTGAAGCCATAGCACGGGATATCAACACAGAAGCAATCAAGGACCTAGGTTTGGAGAACGAAGACCAAATACATCGGCCTTTGAAGATGTAAAGCTTCCTAGACTCAATACAACTGTGGAGAAGGTATGAGAAGCGATAGTACTGACAGAAGATATTACGCCCCCACCAAATCTGGGAAGAGAACAACCTTTGAGTACTAGGAGTCATGAATTTTGCAGGTATCATAGGTTTCATGGACATCACACGAATGAATGCCGAAACATCCGAAGGATAATACTTCGTCTGGTGGAGCAGGGGAAGCTCGCTCATTTTTTGGAGGGATATGTACAACCGCCCCCACCCCCATCTCGTGACAATCAGCAAGTGTACCGAATTGAAATAGATCGAGGAACCCACAAACTGAATTGTAATTTGATAATACATTCAGCCAAGAGCATTCAAAATTTCCATGATAATATACTCAAAAGAGTACATAAGAGGGACTTCGAAGGGAATGAGATATTTAGTGTGGTGAAGAATGAGCCATTAGAAGAGTGGCAAAAGAGGGTGATAACATTCTCGGCAAAGGACGTACCAAAGGGAGGAGCTTCACACACAGATCCAACCTTAAATTTTGGGAAATACTCAAAATGGGAGGATGACGAAGTCAAAATTTGGGAAATAGACAGAATCCTGGTGGATACGGGGAGCTCGGTTAACATACTATTTTATCATGCATTTAGAACCATGTGGTACAAAGATTCAGACCTTGTACCATCAACATATAATATGTATGAGTTAAATGGGGTTGCGTCAAATCCGAAATTAGTCGTAAAGATTTTCGCAGGAGAGTTGGAAACAAAAGTTACTGTTTGTGCGATAGATATAGACTCACCTTATAACGCTCTCATAGGTCGGCCGTGGATACATGGGATAAAAGGGGTTGCATCTACATATCATCAAACCATATGGTTTCCCATGCCAAGGGCAATAGGCGAGATCAAGGGAGATCTAAAGGACGCGCGAGATTGTATCGAAAATGATGTCCACAACTATGATGAAAAACTGAGAAGGAAGATAAAACAAAAAAAGGAGGGTATGCGAAGCAAAAAGAGCGGAGCAACTAATGGTGTTCACCATTGGGATAAGCGAGGAGCAGATTACAACACAGAAAAGCATGGAGGAGGCAGATAAGATAATGATTGTCAATGAGAGGGATCGCGAGAAAACTCCGGAGAAAGAAAGCCAAGTTGAGATAAAGCAAATTGGAAAAACGAAGAAGGGAAAAATAGCTGAAGGAATCGAAGTAGTGAGAAGCGAGAAAGAAACCCCTATCGTCAAGGAAAGACGAAACCGCAAGGCGGAGCAAAGGTAAACAACTCCAAGCGCAAGAAGGTATCAATACAAGAGGCTGAGAAAAGTGTTGAATTGCCCGATCATTTCGGTAAGGAAAATGAGGCGTGCGACGAAGACAAGGAGATGGAGCAATGAAAAGAGGAGCTCTACCAAGAAAGACGAAGGAAGCAAGACTTGGTAAGAGAACGAATAAGGCTAGAAAGGCAAAACGAGAAGCTCTTGATTAAGAACAATCACCTAAAAATAAAACAAACGGAACATAACAACCAAAGGGGAGAAAATACTTCGGGAAAGAAATTGGAAACTAAAGGATGTCATGAGTATTGGCGAGATAGAAAGGCGCGGGGGGAACAAAATGAAAGAGAATATTTGAAAAGAGCCATAGAAAGAAGCAGGAGGGAGTTCAGGGAAAAGGAATATCGAATGCAGCAATTGATGGTGAGAAAAGGTGCATCGAGCAATGACCTAGTGACAGGGAGAAAATCTGGAATGCGGGAAGAACCAGAAATGATGAACAAATGTGCGAGAAGTGAGCCATGTAAACCAGAAATAACAACACTATTTTCGTTGAAACAAAGGGAAAAAGAAAGCTTGCAAAGTATTGTGGCAATGTGGGATACGATTTGCAAAGAACTAAAGGGAAGACTATCAGAAGAAGATTTAGTACGATCGTTTATTTATGCACTTTCGGCCAGACACCCCTTATTTTCAACATTGTTCAAGATCAGGAACGAGGTGAAGATGAAGGAGTTGAAAAGGTACCAGTCTTAGCACATCCGCCAAGAAGAAGAACACTGATATCAAGGAAGAATCATAGAGACGAGAAAATGTACTTGTGAACTTATCATTTGGCAATGTATCAGATTTACAAAATAATAGAAATAATATTTTGAAGTTTGATGAACCGATTCAAAGATACAGATTTTCATATCCATAAGGCATTTAAAACGAAACAAACCACAACGCAGGCAAGTAAGACCTCAGATTATGAGGCAAATAAGACCCACGAAATAAATGGTTTATAGGGAAACTTAAACCCTTCGCCTAGGAAAGCTGAGAATCCACGGCATGCACCCTAGTTCGCATGAAAGTGCAAGAGGAAAGACCTAACGCATGTCATGAACAACTCTCAGAAAGGAAGCTAGGGGCATTGATAAGACCTATCCGCTGAGGATCCCGTTTATGATGGCCTTCGGTAAGGAGTGCAGAGTATGACCAAGGCACCGACGTATTCGGTTGAGATGCGGGTGCCTGGGACGTCTGCAGCGTTACCGACCATGTCTGTGTGGAAAGTATACTCAATCCCAAAGAAACCTCACTTAGGGTGTGACTTCGTAACCCCAAGTCATGAAAACAACTGAATGTCGTAATAAATGGATGGGAGGAAACCAACATGCATATTAGGGTTAACCTCCTTGAAGGGGAAATCAGGGGCAATATAAAGGGATGGCACTCTCCGGACTAGGGAGTCGTGTGACCAAAAAAGACGTCAATGTCATGGGGCTAACATTCATGGGAATGGCTAGGCCTGTCGCATTGTCGCGAAATGGGGTTCATAACAAGAGTTAAGACGGGGTAGATGGATTACTATTTTAAAGAATAATAAGCGCCTGAAACTTCGTCGAATTAAGATCCTTCAAAAAGGATGAGGCACCATAAGAACTTAATTAGGAGGCACAATAACCTTGGAAAGTAAAACATGAATGAGTAACACTAGAACGATATATAAAGAAAAATTATCATGAAATGAGTAAAAGGACAAAGGAAGGAAAAGGTTAATGGAGAAGGGTTAAGCAGCGAAAGTAAGGACAACATGAGAAGGATATGCAAAAATTAAAGAAAGAATACACAATGAGGCAAGTAACAAGGTTCAAAGCTTGTGCGCGAAGTCAACATAGCGAGATACCAACCTTTCATTTCATACCTTGGAAATACACAAAAAAATAAGAGGAAAGTATATACTTTAAATTTTGTTATTCTTTTGAGTATTCCCTCGGCGAGTATATACTTGGTGAAATGAAAAATCATAATATCGATACAGTCAACAAGAGTATTAAGAATATATGAAAGGAGTCAAGGTGTTTTCCCCCCCAAGCTTGGGATCGCCCAGATAAAGAATTTGTTATAATAACTAAAGTTGGAAACATGAGAGAAGGGAAACTAAGATTGTTGCTGAAGAGGAACGCCATCAGTGGCTGCTGCCCCAGGATTTCGCTACCAGCCTCGCCAAGACCAGCACCAGTATCTGCATGAAGATTGGAAGGTTGTCCCAGAGAACTCGTGGAAGCGAAGGAATCCTTGGACTCTGCCTCCTCGACCTTCGTATCACTGGTTTTTGCTCCTCGTATTCTCCACCTGAGATGATTCCGCGGTTGACTGGTTGCTCGTCGTCAAAAAAGACTTTCAGAGAAAAGGTAGGATGAGGAATGCCTTGCTCGTCGCAGTAGTTGTTGAAGAGAGAGACCAGGTGGTTCTGGGTATTCTTGCAAGTTAACTTCGCTACTTTCCTAGAATCTTCTATCATCTCATCAGTATCAACATTCAAATCCTTAACCTCATCTTTGAGGCAAGAAACTTCTTTACGAAACTCATCCCTCTCGTGGGAAAGGTGAAAAACTTGATTCTTGTAATGCTCTTCGGACTCTGCAAAAGCAAAACAAGATTTTATCAGAAACTTGAAATTTGTCATAACCGATAGTATCTCGCGTTGCACCTAGAGCTACCTTCCATATGTAAGATAGTGGTATTCAAAGTCTCTTAGATATCAGAATGCAAATGATCCATCCTGGAGATTTATAGATCTGACTCTTGGAGTTGAACGCATAGCTCGTGAATGCATTATCCAAACCTTTACCGTGACCAGACTTCGAAGTATCTTTGCTAGTTTGAATGACGAGAGCACCCTTATTCTTGCGAAGGTCTGCAGACTTGGTTTGGGAGGAAGATTTGATAGACTTCGAGCGTGAGGAGTTATCCAGCTGAGCCTGGTGATGAGTGCCAAATATTGTATATATTTATCCCTTTTTGTTGGCATTTTAACTCATCTTTTATGCGTTAATTCTACATTTTATCCCATATTCTGTATTTTCATTGTTTTCAAGAATAAATATTTTTATTAATTAATTTTGCATTTTTAGGTAGTAAATAAAGTTCGGATGAGTCGCGGAGCGAAAAGAGCAGAAAAGTAGTGAAAAGCCGGGAGAAATTACGCAAGGAAGCCGCGAAGAATGGTGCGCACAACCTCATTTTCTACACACAAAAGCGCCTCCGTTATCAGCCATCAGATCATTTCTCAGAAGCATCCGACGGTCGCTCCTTGCTGATCATCAAAATCTGATGTCTCTGCCAAGCACCACAGCGCTGAAATTCCAAGCCTTCAGATTAGATGGTAGTTGAATCCAACGGTCGATCCCTTGCTGTTCATCAAAGTTTGATATCTCCGCCTAACACTACAGTACCTAACTCCATCAAGTACCGTTCATTTTGTTGTATCATATAATCCAACGGTCTCTCATCGCTTACCTCCGAATCACCGTCCGATCTACCTACCATCTTCGCATCTCGCAGCTCAGAGTCACAGAACATCAAAACTAGATACACCTGCCTTACACCCTAGTGACCGAGCACCACCCACCTAACCAGACACACCCCCCTTCTCTCCCAAACCATCGAGCCATACCCTCTCCACCATCTTCTCCACAGCAGAACCACCTTCCCCTTCCACCTGCTCCACCAACTCGCTGCCACCACCACCAACTCCACACAAGCCCTCAAATCTCTTCCATACGTAAACCCATCACTACCCTACCCCTCTATCAACTTATTTCATCATTTCTCAACCCTTTTTCTCTGAAACCCTAGGATTAAGGGATGATGAAATAAGTTAGGTTAGAGAAGCAATTGGAGGCGTGGAGAGGTAGAGGAGTACAAATGGAAGCATGGGTCGAGAAGAATTGGGAGTTATCACATCAAATTAGGTAAAATATCTAACCCTAATTTTGACTGATTTGGGGGAAAAATTGTAAAACCCTAATTTCTGTTAGGGAGAGCATAGGGAAGCTAGAGTAGGGAGATGGGTATGATTGAATTAGGTGAATTAGGTAAAACCAAACCCTAATTGTACTGTTTTTAATTTGGGAATTTTTTTGGTAGAACCCTAATTGTGTCTGTGGGTATAAATATGTAGTGTGGGTGTGTTGTAAAAACCATGTTGGGATTAGCCCACATCCAGGACTGCTAAGTTCTGTTAATTCTCTTGTCCTGTTGAATTTTCATGTTTCAGTTAAATGTGCTAGTAGTTAATTCTCTTGCTGTGTTTTGTTAATTTCTTGCTTTGTTCTGTTATATGTTAAATGTTCTGTTAATTTCTTGCTTAGTTAGTATGTTCTGTTAAATGTTCTGTTATAAATATGTTAAATGTTCTGTTATTGTTAGTTCAGTTAGTTGTATCCTGTTTAGATGTTGCTCACTGTTAGTATCAATTCACTATCATGTTTGTTGTTGCTTTGTCACTGTCAATTTGAAGGAATGCTAGGCTAGGTATCTGTGAAGCAATGTGCTGATTGTGCAATGGCAAGAAATCAGTGCTCATAGCAAGCTGATGTTCTTGCCATTCTCCTTGTATGCTTAGGTTGTAGTGTTGATTGTGCATTGGGAGAAGCTAGTGCTTATAGCAAGCTAGTTTTCAACCCATTCTATAGGATTGCCTGTATTCTTGCCTTAGTATTGCTTCTTGTCAGTTTCTTTATCACCCCTGCCCTTGGCCTTAGGCCTTGGTCCATTCTTGTTTTGTTCTTTGCTTTTGCTGTTGCCCTGTTGTATCTTTCATTTTATTTTCTGTTGCTTTTGCATTGTTTTGTCCACTGTAATTTTCATTTGCTTCTGTTCACTTTTATTTTGCTGTTGCTTTGTTCCTTGCTTGTACATTCTATTTGCTGTCCCCTGTTGTGTGCTCTCTTGTGCTGCTGTGCAGCTCTTTCTTTGCACTGCTTGTGCAGCTGCCCTGCCAAGCTGCTGCCACTCTTGCTCCTGCTGCTTGTGCTGCTACTTCTTTTCTTGTTGCACTGCTGCTGCACTGCTTGTGCAGTTGCTACTGCTGCTACCACTTCCACTGCTGTCAAGCTGCTGCTGCTCTTGTTGCTGCCTTGTCTGTTGCTGTCAGGCTGCTGCTACCCTGCCACTCCTTCTCCTGCAGCCAACTGAACCCAAGTTCCAATCCAACTGAGCCCAATTCAAATCAGTAAAGCCCAAAGGCCCAGACTCTTTACTAAAACAAAAGCCCAGTTGTTTAAGGCCAAAGCCCATTTGCATTTCAAAGACCAAACTGAGCCCAAGCTCAGTTCTTTTTATTTTGAACAAACCCATTAGCACTCAAAGCCCAATTTAAGCCAAAAGGTTTCAAAACCCAACAACAATTTAGGAACCCAATTAGCAAGAAACACTTCCGAAACACACCCGATCTCTGTGGATCGACCCGTACTTGCACGAGCTACAACTGACGACCGTGCACTTGCGGTTATAATTTGTAGGACCTTTTAGATGCCTACCAAGTTTTTGGCGCCGTTGCCGGGGATTGGTGCTGTGTTTTATCTGTGTTTTTCTTAGCTATTTTGTATTTCATTTCATAGCATTTGCATCTGCATCTGCTTCATTTCATTTGCTGTTGGACCTGCTGATTCTGAACCTGTTTTTCCTCTGCTGGGACGCCACCAAGGAAAAGAACCAAAACCCAACTGGGTTTTTGCAACAATATCAGAGCAGCTGGGCTGTGCTAAAAAGGTAAGCCTAAACCCATTCATTTGAGAGAACCCAACCTGTGGGCTTCCAAATTTTTTAATTGTGGGCTTGTAATAATTAACCCAATTTTTTGGGCTTTTTATTCCTCTATTTTGGGTTTGTAATAATTTATTTTTGGGCTTGTTTGTTTAATTTGTGGGCTTGTATTTATTTTGTGTGGGCTTGTTTAAATTCTTTCATTGGACTTGTATTTTGGACTCTGGGTTTAAACCCAGCTGAGCTTGTAACCGATTGTGGGCTTGTTTCCACTCAAGAGTGGACCTCGAAACCAAAGTTTTAAAACAAACGTCGGGCCTTAACCAACTGGGCCAAATTAAACTTTCAAAATTAAAACTTAGTGTTTCGTGGGCCGCAGCCTTCCTCCCATTCCATTAGAGGACCAACAGTGGGCTTGCTCCCAATTTCAAAAACCAAAAATTTCTCCCATAAAAACCAAAGTTTTCCAAATGTTTCCCTAAAAAACCAAAAATTTTCTTTTTCCCATCAAAGCCAAATGTCTCCCGACAAAACCAAATTTTTCCCAAAAAGTCCAATCCCATTAAAAACCAAATTTTCTTGTAGATAATGTGTTAGTTAAATTTCCTTTTGTATATATTTTGTGCTCATCCATTGTGACTCCGAATATGTTGGAGTTTTGCCTTGGATAACGGAGTTTTAATTCTGCTTTCGCCGAAATCGGGTATTCTCTCTCCTTTTACTCTACTCAGCATGTCCCTTTCCATATGTTGCATTTTAATTCTTTCCATATTTTTAAACATTGAGGACAATGTTTAGTTTAGGTTTGGGGGTATAGAGTAGATACCACGATAATATGCCATAATTGAAAACAAAACTCCATCTTTTTGAAAAAATTGAAAAATTCCAAAAAAAATAAAAAATTGAAAAAAACATAAAAATGGAGCTCATTTACCTTGAAATGTTGACTCTTGTGCAAATATGTATTTTTATTAGGAGTCTTAGTCTAGATATTTAGGCACCCTGATTCTAGCACAATTCACATAGTGATAAGAAATTTGCACGCGCACGATCTACCAATACATGTATGGCCTCGATCTTCAAGGTGTTTGATAGGAAGTTACGATTGCCAATCACTTTAGAATACTGAACGAAACTTGACTAGCTTGTTCTTTGGTTGGTTGGGATAGAAGGTGGAGGTTACATTAAGAAAGACAACCATCGAATTTAACTGGGTGCATCAAAAAGGGCTACCTCTTGCAAAGTGTCATGTAATCTTTTGTTTCCTTTTGTACATGTATCAAAAGTGTTTCCAAAAAAATCAAGTATTTATCAATTCCATCATCTCTTGTTCCAAAAATAAAAAGAGAATAGTCAATGTAAATAAGAGTCATGTAAAGAGTCATTTTGTTGTTTCATTGTAATAAGCAAGGAGGGTGTATGCCATTGATGTACAACGCGAGTAATTGTGAAATACCTCCAACTCATTCACAATTCTCGTAAAGTCCGGACAGCTAGCTAGATTTCGACCTCAGTTCTTAGCCTGAGAAACTATCTCTTGGTGATTAGTAGTCATAACTTACACATGTGTAGATACACTTTACACTCTTATCACATGTCTTTTTTTTGTTATCAGTGCTAGGATTGTGCCTTCGATAGCTAGATTGACATCTCCATTTTGTTGTGAGCTTAAACTGTTTTGCACATGTCACATTTGATGGAATCTGAGCTTATATTTTGACCTAGAACTTTGTAGGTACGTTCTAAGCAAACCTTCACGAGACTTCAACTCGTCCACTAGGGACACTTAGTGGTTTAAAAGGCTTAGTGCATACGCTAAATGCATTCGAGAGACCAGCGACAGTGGTATAGTTAGGATTTCCTTAGTTTTGTTTTACTTGAGGACAAGTAAAATTCAGGTTTGGGGGTATTTGATGAGTGCCAAATATTGTATATATTTATCCCTTTTTCTTTGTCATTTAACTCATCTTTTGTGCATTAATTCTACATTTTATCCCATATTCTGTATTTTCATTGTTTTCAAGAATAAATATTTTTATTAATTAATTTTGCATTTTTAGGTAATAAATAAAGTTCGGATGAGTCGCGGAGCGAAAAGAGCAGAAAAGTAGTGAAAAGCCGGGAGAAATTACGCAAGGAAGCCGCAAAGAATGGTGCGCACAACCTCATTTTCTACACACAAAAGCGCCTCCGTTCTCAGCCATCAGATCATTTCTCAGAAGCATCCGACGGTCGCTCCTTCATAGAGCATCAAAATCTGAAGTCTCTGCCGAGCACCACAGCGCTGAAATTCCAAGCCTTCAGATTAGATGGTAGTTGAATCCAACGGTCGCTCCCTTGCTGTGCATCAAAGTTTGATATCTCCCCCTAACACTACAGTACCTAACTCCATCAAGTACCGTTCATTTTGTTGTATCATATAATCCAACGGTCGCTCATCGCTTACCTTCGCATCACCGTCCGATCTACCTACCAGCTTCGCATCTCGCAGCTCAGAGTCACAGAACATCATGACTCGATGCATTCGCCTTACACCCTAGTACCCGAGCCCATCCACCTAACCCAAACACACCCCCTACCCCAAACACAGTCGAGCCATACCCTCTCCACCATCTTCTCCACAGAACCGCCGTACACCACCACCTTCTCCACCTGCTCTGACTCCATCACCAACTCCTCTACCAACACCACACCTCCACCATCATCACCCCTACCTTCCTACAACTATTACCCATCTTTATAGCCCCCTAATTCGTCAATTTCTCCCCTGCCGAAACCCTAGGTGAATGGTTGACGAATTAGTGAAGCTAGAAAGAGAAATTGAAGGCATGGAGTGATACAGGGGAGTCAGAGAAGGGATGGGTCGGCATCAATTGGACTTTTAGGTGAGCTAATTTTAACTGTTGTAATTTGGGGAAGAACAAACCCTAATTTTGGGGGAATTAGGTAATTTAGGGAATTTGGGTCTGTGACTATAAATAGCACCATGGGTTGTGTGTAATTTTCATGTTGGGATTAGCCCACATCCAGGACTGCTAAAGTTCTGTTAATTCTCTTGTCCTGTTGAATTTTCATGTTTCAGTTAAATGTGCTAGTAGTTAATTCTCTTGCTGTGTTTTGTTAATTTCTTGCTTTGTTCTGTTATATGTTAAATGTTCTGTTAATTTCTTGCTCAGTTAGTATGTTCTGTTAAATGTTCTGTTATAAATATGTTAAATGTTCTGTTATTGTTAGTTCAGTTAGTTGTATCCTGTTTAGATGTTGCTCACTGTTAGTATCAATTCACTATCATGTTTGTTGTTGCTTTGTCACTGTCAATTTGAAGGAATGCTAGGCTAGGTATCTGTGAAGCAATGTGCTGATTGTGCAATGGCAAGAAATCAGTGCTCATAGCAAGCTGATGTTCTTGCCATTCTCCTTGTATGCTTAGGTTGTAGTGTTGATTGTGCATTGGGAGAAGCTAGTGCTTATAGCAAGCTAGTTTTCAACCCATTCTATAGGAATGCCTGTATTCTTGCCTTAGTATTGCTTCTTGTCAGTTTCTTTATCACCCCTGCCCTTGGCCTTAGGCCTTGGTCCATTCTTGTTTTGTTCTTTGCTTTTGCTGCTGCCCTGTTGTATCTTTCATTTTATTTTCTGTTGCTTTTGCATTGTTTTGTCCACTGTAATTTTCATTTGCTTCTGTTCACTTTTATTTTGCTGTTGCTTTGTTCCTTGCTTGTACATTCTATTTGCTGTCCCCTGCTGTGTGCTCTCTTGTGCTGCTGTGCAGCTCTTTCTTTGCACTGCTTGTGCAGCTGCCCTGCCAAGCTGCTGCCACTCTTGCTCCTGCTGCTTGTGCTGCTACTTCTTTTCTTGTTGTGCACTTGCCTTGCTGTGCACTTTCATCTGCTGCACTGCTGCTGCACTGCTTGTGCAGTTGCTACTGCTGCTACCACTTCCACTGCTGTCAAGCTGCTGCTGCTCTTGTTGCTGCCTTGTCTGTTGCTGTCAGGCTGCTGCTACCCTGCCACTCCTTCTCCTGCAGCCAACTGAACCCAAGTTCCAATCCAACTGAGCCCAATTCAAATCAGTAAAGCCCAAAGGCCCAGACTCTTTACTAAAACAAAAGCCCAAGATCTAGACAACTGAGTCCAAAGCCCAAATTCATTAAGGCCCAATCCAATTCAGGCTTAATCAAAAGCCTAAGTTTAAGGCCTAAGCCCATTTGCACTTCAAAGACCAAACTGAGCCCATGCTCAGTTCCTTTTATTGTGAACAAACCCATTAGCACTCAAAGCCCAATTTAAGCCAAAAGGCTTCAAAACCCAACAACAATTTAGGAACCCAATTAGCTAAAACACTTCCAAAACACACCCGATCTCTGTGGATCGACCCGTACTTGCACGAGCTACAACTGACGACCGTGCACTTGCGGTATTACTGTAGGCCCCCGTTTTTATTTGCGCTCAATTTCTATACCCTTTCGAGGCCTACCAAGTTTTTGGCGCCGTTGTCGGGGATTGGTGCTGTGTTTTATCTGTGTTTTCTTAGCTATTTTGTATTTCACTGCATAGCATTTGCATCTGCATCTGCTTCATTTCATTTGCTGTTGGACCTGCTGATTCTGAACCTGTTTTTCCTCTGCTGGGACGCCACCAAGGAAAAGAACCAAAACCCAACTGGGTTTTTGCAACAATATCAGAGCAGCTGGGCTGTGCTAAAAAGGTAAGCCTAAACCCATTCATTTGAGAGAACCCAACCTGTGGGCTTCCAAATTTTTTAATTGTGGGCTTGTAATAATTAACCCAATTTTTTGGGCTTTTTATTCCTCTATTTTGGGTTTGTAATAATTTATTTTTGGGCTTGTTTGTTTAATTTGTGGGCTTGTATTTATTTTGTGTGGGCTTGTTTAAATTCTTTCATTGGACTTGTATTTTGGACTCTGGGTTTAAACCCAGCTGAGCTTGTAACCGATTGTGGGCTTGTTTCCACTCAAGAGTGGACCTCGAAACCAAAGTTTTAAAACAAACGTCGGGCCTTAACCAACTGGGCCAAATTAAACTTTCAAAATTAAAACTTAGTGTTTCGTGGGCCGCAGCCTTCCTCCCATTCCATTAGAGGACCAACAGTGGGCTTGCTCCCAATTTCAAAAACCAAAAATTTCTCCCATAAAAACCAAAGTTTTCCAAATGTTTCCCTAAAAAACCAAAATTTTTCTTTTTCCCATCAAAGCCAAATGTCTCCCGACAAAACCAAATTTTTCCCAAAAAGTCCAATCCCATTAAAAACCAAATTTTCTTGTAGATAATGTGTTAGTTAAATTTCCTTTTGTATATATTTTGTGCTCATCCATTGTGACTCCGAATATGTTGGAGGTTTGCCTTGGATAACGGAGTTTTAATTCTGCTTTCGCCGAAATCGGGTATTCTCTCTCCTTTTACTCTACTCAGCATGTCCCTTTCCATATGTTGCATTTTAATTCTTTCCATATTTTGAAACATTGAGGACAATGTTTAGTTTAGGTTTGGGGGTATAGAGTAGATACCACGATAATATGCCATAATTGAAAACAAAACTCCATCTTTTTGAAAAAATTGAAAAATTCCAAAAAAATTGAAAAATCAAAATTAAAAATTAAAAAATTAAAAAAAAAAAAAAAACATAAAAAATGGAGCTCATTTACCTTGAAATGTTGACTCTTGTGCAAATATGTAATTATTAGGAGTCTTAGTCTAGATATTTAGGCACCCTGATTCTAGCACAATTCACATAGTGATAAGAAATTTGCACGCGCACGATCTACCAATACATGTATGGCCTCGATCTTCAAGGTGTTTGATAGGAAGTTACGATTGCCAATCACTTTAGAATACTGAACGAAACTTGACTAGCTTGTTCTTTGGTTGGTTGGGATAGAAGGTGGAGGTTACATTAAGAAAAACAACCATCGAATTTAACTGGGTGCATCAAAAATGGCTACCTCTTGCAAAGTGTCATGTAATCTTTTGTTTCCTTTTGTATTTGTATCAAAAGTTGTTTCTTTTCAAAAAAAAAAAAATCAATCAAGTATTTATCAATTCCATCCTCTCTTGTTCCAAAAATAAAAGAGAGTAGTCAATGTAAATAAGAGTCATGTAAATAGTCATTTTGTTGTTTCATTGTAATAAGCAAGGAGGGTGTATGCCATTGATGTACAACGCGAGTAATTGTGAAATACCTCCAACTCATTCACAATTCTCGTAAAGTCCGGACAGCTAGCTAGATTTCGACCTCAGTTCTTAGCCTGAGAAACTATCTCTTGGTGATTAGTAGTCATAACTTCAGATCTTTCTTTACACATGTGTAGATACACTTTACACTCTTATCACATGTCTTTTTTGTTATCAGTGCTAGGATTGTGCCTTCGATAGCTAGATTGACATCTCCATTTTGCTGTGAGCTTAACTGACTTGCACATGTCACATTTGATGGAATCTGAGCTTATATTTTGACCTAGAACTTTGTAGGTACGTTCTAAGCAAACCTTCACGAGACTTCAACTCGTCCCCTAGGGACACTTAGTGGTTTAAAAGGCTTAGTGCATACGCTAAATGCATTCGAGAGACCAGCGACAGTGGTATAGTTAGGATTTCCTTAGTTTTGTTTTACTTGAGGACAAGTAAAATTCAGGTTTGGGGGTATTTGATGAGTGCCAAATATTGTATATATTTATCCCTTTTTGTTGGCATTTTAACTCGTCTTTTGTGCATTAATTCTACATTTTATCCCATATTCTGTGTTTTCATTGTTTTCAAGAATAAATATTTTTATTAATTAATTTTGCATTTTTAGGTAATAAATAAAGTCTGGATGACTTGCGGAGCAAAAAGAGCAGAAAAGTAGTGAAAAGCCGGGAGAAATCACGCAAGGAAGCCGCGAAGAATGGTGCGCACAACCTCATTTTCTACACACAAAAGCGCCTCCGTTCTCAGCCATCAGATCAGTTCTCAGAAGCATCCGACGGTCGCTCCTTCATAGAGCATCAAAATCTGAAGTCTCTGCCGAGCACCACAGCGCTGAAATTCCAAGCCTTCAGATTAGATGGTAGTTGAATCCAACGGTTGCTCCCTTGCTGTTCATCGAAGTTTGATATCCTCGCCTTACACTACAGTACCTAACTCCATCAAGTACCGTTCGTTTCGTTGTATCCATTCATCCGACGGTCGCTCCTCGCTTGCCTCCGCATCACCGTCCGATTCACCTACCAGCTTCGCATCCAGTGACTCAGCATCGCAGAACATCAAACTCGATACGCCCGCCTAACACCCAAATACCTAATACCCTCCTTCCCAAAACAGTCGACCTCTCCTCCCTCACTTCTCCACAGCAGAGAACCACCATCACCTTCCCCTGCAACCGTACCACCACCTTCTTCACCTTCACTGCCACCACCACACCTCCACCATCATCACCCTATCACCCAACAACCAAAAACCATCTCCCCTGCCTTAGGCTAATTGCCTTTGTGACACTTTCACTTTGCTCCATTTTGTTTTGTTTTTGTTCACTGATTTGTTGCTGTTTAGTTTTCATTTGCTTTGTTCCTTGTTTTTGCCCTGTGTTGTCTTTGCTTGCTGCTTTCTCTTCTTTGCCTTGTGTTGCTGCCTCCCTCTGCAGCTGCTGTTGCTTTTGCTCTGCAGTTGCTGTGGCTGTTGCTTTTATCCTGCAGCTGCTGTGCAGCACTTGTGCTGTTGCTGCACTGCCTTCCCTGTTGCTGCCACCTCTTTCTCCTGCACTGCTGCAGCTGTTGCTGCCACCTCACTTCCCTTGCAGCTACCCTGCTACCACTGCTGCATTGCTACTTCTTTTTCTTGGCCTTGCTGTGCAGCTCTTGCTCCTGCTGCTGCTACTACCTGCTGTGCAGCACTTGAGCTGCTGCCTTCCTTTTCCTGCCTGCTGCTGCTGCTCCAAAGCTCACTTCACTCCTGAGCCCAAGTCCAATTCAGTGAAACCAAAGGCTAAAGGCCCAACCAACTGAGCCCAAAGTTCAGTTCACTCCCAAAAGCCTCTGAAGCCCAGTTAAGGCCAAAGCCTAGTTCACTACCAAGCCCAAGTCACAAGTGAACCATTAAGCCCAATTCACTCAAAGGGTATTCAAAGCCCAACAACAATTTAGGAACCCAAATAGCTAGAAAACTCCAAAACACACCCGATCTCTGTGGATCGACCCGTACTTGCACGAGCTACAACTGACGACCGTGCACTTGCGGTATTACTGTAGGCCCCCGTTTTTATTGCGCTTAATTTTATACACTTCTCCGGGCCCACCAAGCTTTTGGCCGGGGATAATTTTTAGGAACTTTTTCAAAGCCTGCCAAGTTTTTGGCGCCGTTGCCGGGGAATGTTTTGCATTTAAATATAATATCTTTTAGAAGCCTATCAAGTTTTTGGCGCCGCTGCCGGGGATTGGTGCTGTGTTTTTCTTGTTGTTTTATTAGCTATTTTTGCATTTCACTGCATAGCATTTGCATCTGCATCTGCTTCACTTCATTTGCTGTTGGACCTGCTGTTCTGAACCTGTTTTTCCTCTGCTGGGACGCCACCAAGGAAAAGAACCAAAGCCCAACTGGGTTTTTGCAACAATATCAGAGCAGCTGGGCTGTGCTAAAAAGGTAAGCCTAAACCCATTCCATTGAGAGAACCCAACCTGTGGGCTTCCAATTTTTTAATTGTGGGCATGTAATATTAAAGCCAATTTTTGGGCTTCTCTTATTTTCTGTTGGGTTTGTAATAATTTATTTGTGGGCTTGTTTGTTTAATTTGTGGGCTTGTTTAAATTCTTTCATTGGACTTGTATTTTGGACTCTGGGTTTAAACCCAGCTGAGCTTGTAACCGATTGTGGGCTTGTTTCCACTCAAGAGTGGACCTCGAAACCAAAGTTTTAAAACAAACGTCGGGCCTTAACCAACTGGGCCAAATTAAACTTTCAAAATTAAAACTTAGTGTTTCGTGGGCCGCAGCCTTCCTTCCATTCCATTAGAGGACAAACAGTGGGCTTGCTCCCATTCAAAAACCAAATTTTATTTTCTTTTAAAAAAAAAAAAAAAAAAGTTTTATTTTTCTCCCATTTAAGTCCAATTTTAGTGTTTTGAAACTTTCCATGTCTCTACACTTTTTCTTTTGGGTTGATCCTCAACTCTTTAGACTTTTGGTGTATGGTGATTTTTTTGTATATAATCCAGTAGATAAAATTTCTTAAAAACCCTTTTGTTCCTTTTGTATATATTTTGCTAATCCAATATGATCTCGGCTGAAATATGTTGGATTGTTTGCCTTGAATAACGGAGTTTTAATTCTGCTTTCGCCGAAATCGGGTATTCTCTCTCCTTTTACTCTACTCAGCATGTCCCTTTCCATATGTTGCATTTTAATTCTTTCCATATTTTGAAACATTGAGGACAATGTTTAGTTTAGGTTTGGGGGTATAGAGTAGATACCATGATAATTTGCCATAATTGAAAACGAACTCCTTCTTCTTTTTTGAAAAAATTGAAAAATTCCAAAAAAAAATTAAAAAATAAAAATTCAAAAAAAATTAAAAAATGAAAAATCATAAAAAAATGGAGCTCATTTACCTTGAAATGTTGACTCTTGTGCAAATATGTATTTTTATTAGGAGTCTTAGTCTAGATATTTAGGCACCCTGATTCTAGCACAATTCACATAGTGATAAGAAATTTGCACGCGCACGATCTACCAATACATGTATGGCCTCGATCTTCAAGGTGTTTGATAGGAAGTTACGATTGCCAATCACTTTAGAATACTGAACGAAACTTGACTAGCTTGTTCTTTGGTTGGTTGGGATAGAAGGTGGAGGTTACATTAAGAAAGACAACCATCGAATTTAACTGGGTGCATCAAAAAGGGCTACCTCTTGCAAAGTGTCATGTAATTTTTTGTTTCTTCTTGTTATGTATCAAAAGTGTTTCCTTGTTCAAAAAAAAAAAAAAAAAAAAAAAAAAAAAAAAAAAAAAAAAAAAAAAAAAAAAAAAAAAAAAAAAAAAAAAAAAAAAAAAAAAAAAAAAAAAAAAAAAAAAAAAAAAAAAAAAAAAAAAAAAAAAAAACAAAAAAAATCAAGTATTTATCAATTCCATCATCTCTTGTTCCAAAAATAAAAAGAGATTTGTCAATGTAAATAAGAGTCATGTAAATAGTCATCTTTTGTTGTTTCGTTGTAATAAGCAAGGAGGGTGTATGCCATTGATGTACAACGCGAGTAATTGTGAAATACCTCCAACTCATTCACAATTCTCGTAAAGTCCGGACAGCTAGCTAGATTTCGACCTCAGTTCTTAGCCTGAGAAACTATCTCTTGGTGATTAGTAGTCATGACTTCAGATCTTTCTTTACACATGTGTAGATACACTTTACACTCTTATCACATGTCTTTTTTTTGTTATCAGTGCTAGGATTGTGCCTTCGATAGCTAGATTGACATCTCCATTTTGCTGTGAGCTAAACTGTTTTGCACATGTCACGTTTGATGGAATCTGAGCTTATATTTTGACCTAGAACTTTGTAGGTACGTTCTAAGCAAACCTTCACGAGACTTCAACTCGTCCACTAGGGACACTTAGTGGTTTAAAAGGCTTAGTGCATACGCTAAATGCATTCGAGAGACCAGCGACAGTGGTATAGTTAGGATTTCCTTAGTTTTGTTTTACTTGAGGACAAGTAAAATTCAGGTTTGGGGGTATTTGATGAGTGCCAAATATTGTATATATTTATCCCTTTTTGTTGGCATTTTAACTCATCTTTTATGCGTTAATTCTACATTTTATCCCATATTCTGTATTTTCATTGTTTTCAAGAATAAATATTTTTATTAATTAATTTTGCATTTTTAGGTAGTAAATAAAGTTCGGATGAGTCGCGGAGCGAAAAGAGCAGAAAAGTAGTGAAAAGCCGGGAGAAATTACGCAAGGAAGCCGCGAAGAATGGTGCGCACAACCTCATTTTCTACACACAAAAGCGCCTCCGTTATCAGCCATCAGATCATTTCTCAGAAGCATCCGACGGTCGCTCCTTGCTGATCATCAAAATCTGATATCTCTGCCAAGCACCACAGCGCTGAAATTCCAAGCCTTCAGATTAGATGGTAGTTGAATCCAACGGTCGCTCCCTTGCTGTTCATCAAAGTTTGATATCTCCGCCTAACACTACAGTACCTAACTCCATCAAGTACCGTTCATTTTGTTGTATCATATAATCCAACGGTCTCTCATCGCTTACCTCCGAATCACCGTCCGATCTACCTACCATCTCCGCATCTCGCAGCTCAGAGTCACAGAACATCAAAACTAGATACACCTGCCTTACACCCTAGTGACCGAGCACCACCCACCTAACCAGACACACCCCCCTTCTCTCCCAAACCATCGAGCCATACCCTCTCCACCATCTTCTCCACAGCAGAACCACCTTCCCCTTCCACCTGCTCCACCAACTCGCTGCCACCACCACCAACTCCACACAAGCCCTCAAATCTCTTCCATACGTAAACCCATCACTACCCTACCCCTCTATCAACTTATTTCATCATTTCTCAACCCTTTTTCTCTGAAACCCTAGGATTAAGGGATGATGAAATAAGTTAGGTTAGAGAAGCAATTGGAGGCGTGGAGAGGTAGAGGAGTACAAATGGAAGCATGGGTCGAGAAGAATTGGGAGTTATCACATCAAATTAGGTAAAATATCTAACCCTAATTTTGACTGATTTGGGGGAAAAATTGTAAAACCCTAATTTCTGTTAGGGAGAGCATAGGGAAGCTAGAGTAGGGAGATGGGTATGATTGAATTAGGTGAATTAGGTAAAACCAAACCCTAATTGTACTGTTTTTAATTTGGGAATTTTTTTGGTAGAACCCTAATTGTGTCTGTGGGTATAAATATGTAGTGTGGGTGTGTTGTAAAAACCATGTTGGGATTAGCCCACATCCAGGACTGCTAAGTTCTGTTAATTCTCTTGTCCTGTTGAATTTTCATGTTTCAGTTAAATGTGCTAGTAGTTAATTCTCTTGCTGTGTTTTGTTAATTTCTTGCTTTGTTCTGTTATATGTTAAATGTTCTGTTAATTTCTTGCTCAGTTAGTATGTTCTGTTAAATGTTCTGTTATAAATATGTTAAATGTTCTGTTATTGTTAGTTCAGTTAGTTGTATCCTGTTTAGATGTTGCTCACTGTTAGTATCAATTCACTATCATGTTTGTTGTTGCTCCTGTCACTGTCAGTTACATGATGGAATGCTAGGCTAGATTTCTTTGAAGCTTTATGCTAATTGTGCAATGGCAAGAAATCAGTGCTCATAGCAAGCTGATTTTCTTGCCATTCTTGTTGTATGCTTAGGTTGCACTTTGATTGAGTATTGGGAGAAGCTAGTGCTTATAGCAAGCTAGTTTTCAACCCATTCTATAGGAATGCCTGTGTTCTGCCTAGTATTGCTTCCTTTCAGTTTCTTCACCACATCCTTGCCCTTGGCTTAAGCCTTGGTTCATCTTATTTTGTTTTGCTTACTGTTGCTTTTGCTTTGTTTTGTTTTTGTTCACTGATTATTGCTGTTTAGTTTTCATTTGCTTTGTTCCATTGTTGTTGCTCCTTGTTATCTGATTTGCTTCCACTTTGGTTCATCTTTAGTTCACTATCATGTGTTGCTGCTTTCCCTGCTACCCACTGCTTTTGCACTGCTTCTGTTGTCAGCAGTTGCTGTTGCCTTCCCTTGCAGCTGCCCTGCTGTGCAGACTTGCTACTTGTTTTCTTGTTTACTGGTGCTGCTGTTGCTGCTTTCTTTTCCTTACTGCAGCTTCACTGCTACTTTCCTCTGCAGCTCTTGCTCCTGCTGCTGCAACCTGGTTTCCACTGCTTCAACTGAGCCCAAATTCACTTCAGTGAAGTCTAAGGCCCAATCCTCAGTAACCAAGCCCAGTTTCTAAAACCAAAAGCCCAGAGCACAAATTGGGCTCATCAGAAGACCATAACCAAAGCCCAATTACTGTGAAAGACCATTTCACTGTTAAGGTGAAATTGAGCCCAAAGCTCAATCAAAGGCCCAAAGCCCATTTGCACTTCAAAGATAACTGAGCCCAAACTCAGTTCATTTTATCTTTAACAAACCCACTAAGCCCAATCCATTCAAAGGGCATTCAAACCCAATAGTACATTAAGCCCAACACTTCCAAAGGGCTTCTAAGCCCAAAGCAAATCTAGGAACCCAATTAGCTAAAACACTTCCGAAACACACCCGATCTCTGTGGATCGACCCGTACTTGCACGAGCTACAACTGACGACCGTGCACTTGCGGTATTACTGTAGGCCCGCGTTTCATTACGCTCAATTTTATACACATCTCCGGGCCCACCAAGTTTTTGGCGCCGCTGCCGGGGATTGGTGTTGTGTTTTATCTGTGTTTTTCTTAGCTATTTTTGCATTTCATTGCATAGCATTTGCATCTGCATCTGCTTCACTTCATTTGCTGTTGGACCTGCTGATTCTGAACCTGTTTTTCCTCTGCTGGGACGCCACCAAGGAAAAGAACCAAAACCCAACTGGGTTTTTGCAACAATATCAGAGCAGCTGGGCTGTGCTAAAAAGGTAAGCCTAAACCCATTCATTTGAGAGAACCCAACCTGTGGGCTTCCAAATTTTTTAATTGTGGGCTTGTAATAATTAACCCAATTTTTTGGGCTTTTTATTCCTCTATTTTGGGTTTGTAATAATTTATTTTTGGGCTTGTTTGTTTAATTTGTGGGCTTGTATTTATTTTGTGTGGGCTTGTTTAAATTCTTTCATTGGACTTGTATTTTGGACTCTGGGTTTAAACCCAGCTGAGCTTGTAACCGATTGTGGGCTTGTTTCCACTCAAGAGTGGACCTCGAAACCAAAGTTTTAAAACAAACGTCGGGCCTTAACCAACTGGGCCAAATTAAACTTTCAAAATTAAAACTTAGTGTTTCGTGGGCCGCAGCCTTCCTCCCATTCCATTAGAGGACCAACAGTGGGCTTGCTCCCAATTTCAAAAACCAAAAATTTCTCCCATAAAAACCAAAGTTTTCCAAATGTTTCCCTAAAAAACCAAAAATTTTCTTTTTCCCATCAAAGCCAAATGTCTCCCGACAAAACCAAATTTTTCCCAAAAAGTCCAATCCCATTAAAAACCAAATTTTCTTGTAGATAATGTGTTAGTTAAATTTCCTTTTGTATATATTTTGTGCTCATCCATTGTGACTCCGAATATGTTGGAGTTTTGCCTTGGATAACGGAGTTTTAATTCTGCTTTCGCCGAAATCGGGTATTCTCTCTCCTTTTACTCTACTCAGCATGTCCCTTTCCATATGTTGCATTTTAATTCTTTCCATATTTTTAAACATTGAGGACAATGTTTAGTTTAGGTTTGGGGGTATAGAGTAGATACCACGATAATATGCCATAATTGAAAACAAAACTCCATCTTTTTGAAAAAATTGAAAAATTCCAAAAAAAATAAAAAATTGAAAAAAACATAAAAATGGAGCTCATTTACCTTGAAATGTTGACTCTTGTGCAAATATGTATTTTTATTAGGAGTCTTAGTCTAGATATTTAGGCACCCTGATTCTAGCACAATTCACATAGTGATAAGAAATTTGCACGCGCACGATCTACCAATACATGTATGGCCTCGATCTTCAAGGTGTTTGATAGGAAGTTACGATTGCCAATCACTTTAGAATACTGAACGAAACTTGACTAGCTTGTTCTTTGGTTGGTTGGGATAGAAGGTGGAGGTTACATTAAGAAAGACAACCATCGAATTTAACTGGGTGCATCAAAAAGGGCTACCTCTTGCAAAGTGTCATGTAATCTTTTGTTTCTTTTTGTCATGTATCAAAAGTGTTTCCTTATCCAAAAAAAAAAAAAACGATGTATATATTCAGAAAAAAAAAAAATCAGAAAAATACCAAAAAAATCAAGTATTCCATCATCTCTTGTTCCAAAAATAAAAGAGAGTAGTCAATGTAAATAAGAGTCATGTAAAGAGTTATTTTGTTGTTTTTTGTAATAAGCAAGGAGGGTGTATGCCATTGATGTACAACGCGAGTAATTGTGAAATACCTCCAACTCATTCACAATTCTCGTAAAGTCCGGACAGCTAGCTAGATTTCGACCTCAGTTCTTAGCCTGAGAAACTATCTCTTGGTGATTAGTAGTCATAACTTCAGATCTTTCTTTACACATGTGTAGATACACTTTACACTCTTATCACATGTCCTTATTTGTTATCAGTGCTAGGATTGTGCCTTCGATAGCTAGATTGACATCTCCATTTTGCTGTGAGCTTAAACTGTTTTGCACATGTCACATTTGATGGAATATGAGCTTATATTTTGACCTAGAACTTTGTAGGTACGTTCTAAGCAAACCTTCACGAGACTTCAACTCGTCCACTAGGGACACTTAGTGGTTTAAAAGGCTTAGTGCATACGCTAAATGCATTCGAGAGACCAGCGACAGTGGTATAGTTAGGATTTCCCTAGTTTTGTTTTACTTGAGGACAAGTAAAATTCAGGTTTGGGGGTATTTGATGAGTGCCAAATATTGTATATATTTATCCCTTTTTGTTGGCATTTTAACTCATCTTTTATGCGTTAATTCTACATTTTATCCCATATTCTGTATTTTCATTGTTTTCAAGAATAAATATTTTTATTAATTAATTTTGCATTTTTAGGTAGTAAATAAAGTTCGGATGAGTCGCGGAGCGAAAAGAGCAGAAAAGTAGTGAAAAGCCGGGAGAAATTACGCAAGGAAACCGCGAAGAATGGTGCGTACAACCTCATTTTCTACACACAAAAGCGCCTCCGTTCTCAGCCATCAGATCATTTCTCAGAAGCATCCGACGGTCGCTCCTTGCTGAGCATCAAAATCTGATGTCTCTGCCGAGCACCACAGCGCTGAAATTCCAAGCCTTCAGATTAGATGGTAGTTGAATCCAACGGTCGCTACCTTGCTGTTCATCGAAGTTTGATATCTCCGCCTTACACTACAGTACCTAACTCCATCAAGTACCGTTCATTTTGTTGTATCATATAATCCAACGGTCTCTCATCGCTTGCCTCCGCATCACCGTCCGATCTACTACCAGCTCCATATCCCACGGCTCATCCTCGCTGTTCATCCGACTCGATGGATCCGCCTAACACCCTAGCAACCGAGCCTATACCACCTACCCAAACACTCCCTTTCTCCCATTCTATCGAGCCATACCCTCTCCACCATCTTCTCCACAGAACCACCGTACACCACCACCTTCTCCACCTCTGCCACCAACTCACTGCCACCACCACACCTCCACCATCATCACCCTATCACCCAACAAACAATACCCTCTACTCCCATCTCCCTAGTCCATCTAATTTCTCAATTTTTGCACATTCTCTTTCAGAAACCCTAGGCGTGCAAAATTGATAAATTGGGTTGAGCTAGAGTGAAATTGAAGGCATGGAGTGATACAGGGGAGTCAGAGAAGGGATGGGTCGGCATCAATTGGACTTTTAGGTGAGCTAATTTTAACTGTTGTAATTTGGGGAAGAACAAACCCTAATTTTGGGGGAATTAGGTAATTTAGGGAATTTGGGTCTGTGACTATAAATAGCACCATGGGTTGTGTGTAATTTTCATGTTGGGATTAGCCCACATCCAGGACTCTCATGTCCTGTTAACTGTTAATTTCAAGTCATATGTTAATTTCAGTTCATGTTGGGATTAGCCCACATCCAGGACTGCTAAGTTCTGTTAATTCTCTTGTCCTGTTGAATTTTCATGTTTCAGTTAAATGTGCTAGTAGTTAATTCTCTTGCTGTGTTTTGTTAATTTCTTGCTTTGTTCTGTTATATGTTAAATGTTCTGTTAATTTCTTGCTCAGTTAGTATGTTCTGTTAAATGTTCTGTTATAAATATGTTAAATGTTCTGTTATTGTTAGTTCAGTTAGTTGTATCCTGTTTAGATGTTGCTCACTGTTAGTATCAATTCACTATCATGTTTGTTGTTGCTTTGTCACTGTCAATTTGAAGGAATGCTAGGCTAGGTATCTGTGAAGCAATGTGCTGATTGTGCAATGGCAAGAAATCAGTGCTCATAGCAAGCTGATGTTCTTGCCATTCTCCTTGTATGCTTAGGTTGTAGTGTTGATTGTGCATTGGGAGAAGCTAGTGCTTATAGCAAGCTAGTTTTCAACCCATTCTATAGGAATGCCTGTATTCTTGCCTTAGTATTGCTTCTTGTCAGTTTCTTTATCACCCCTACCCTTGGCCTTAGGCCTTGGTCCATTCTTGTTTTGTTCTTTGCTTTTGCTGTTGCCCTGTTGTATCTTTCATTTTATTTTCTGTTGCTTTTGCATTGTTTTGTCCACTGTAATTTTCATTTGCTTCTGTTCACTTTTATTTTGCTGTTGCTTTGTTCCTTGCTTGTACATTCTATTTGCTGTCCCCTGCTGTGTGCTCTCTTGTGCTGCTGTGCAGCTCTTTCTTTGCACTGCTTGTGCAGCTGCCCTGCCAAGCTGCTGCCACTCTTGCTCCTGCTGCTTGTGCTGCTACTTCTTTTCTTGTTGTGCACTTGCCTTGCTGTGCACTTTCATCTGCTGCACTGCTGCTGCACTGCTTGTGCAGTTGCTACTGCTGCTACCACTTCCACTGCTGTCAAGCTGCTGCTGCTCTTGTTGCTGCCTTGTCTGTTGCTGTCAGGCTGCTGCTACCCTGCCACTCCTTCTCCTGCAGCCAACTGAACCCAAGTTCCAATCCAACTGAGCCCAATTCAAATCAGTAAAGCCCAAAGGCCCAGACTCTTTACTAAAACAAAAGCCCAAGATCTAGACAACTGAGTCCAAAGCCCAAATTCATTAAGGCCCAATCCAATTCAGGCTTAATCAAAAGCCTAAGTTTAAGGCCTAAGCCCATTTGCACTTCAAAGACCAAACTGAGCCCATGCTCAGTTCCTTTTATTGTGAACAAACCCATTAGCACTCAAAGCCCAATTTAAGCCAAAAGGCTTCAAAACCCAACAACAATTTAGGAACCCAATTAGCTAAAACACTTCCAAAACACACCCGATCTCTGTGGATCGACCCGTACTTGCACGAGCTACAACTGACGACCGTGCACTTGCGGTATTACTGTAGGCCCCCGTTTTCATCGCATCATTTATATACACTAGTCCGGACCTGCCACCTGGAGAAATTCCACCTTTTCCTTCAGACAATCAATCTCCTCGTTTAAGCCATCTACCTTGTTGCGAGATTTATGGAGATCAACCGCAGCCTGATTTTTTCTACTGATCACGCGCTCGTTATATTCCTCTAGCCTCTTATAGGCTGATAACGACGACGAATGAAGATTCCTCGAAGTAGTAAGGGAATTGTTAACCTGCTGAAGTTCTAGCTTAAGGCGCTTGTTCTCGTCATGAAGATTCAAATTCAGCTCTTCGTTGTGAGAACAATCGACAGACAGGCGGTCCACTTGCGAGAAAAGGGTCTCGACCTTTTCATTCAAAATCGCGTTCTCAGCCACATAACAATCATTCTGGGTCACGAGGTTCAAATTCTCAGCACGAATATCTTACAGCGAGGCAGACGCTTCGGAAGCATCCATTTTGCGTTGCATGCATCGATCTTGACGAAATACGAAATAAGAAAATAACAGAAGTAACAACAAAGGAAAGGAATGGATCTGCAAGGGGGAGGAACTTACTTTGAAGCTTGTCCATCTTCTTATCTTGCTTGCTGGAATACTCGTTCTCCTCTCTAAGCTCCTTCGTTAAGGCCTTGATTTGAGCATCATCCCTCTTTGCTTTCTCGCGAACAAGTCTAATCTCCACGAGACTAGCCATGTGACGATTGACTTCCTACGAATTGAAGGACCGAAAGTTAGAAATATATCTCGGAATGAGGAGAAGGCATAACTGAAAGAGCATAAAAGATTCACCAGGTTCATCAAAGCAGAATACTGTTGGAGAGACAGATTCGTAGAGGCATTCAACAGTGCGGATGTATCTTGGGAAAGGAAGTCGTCATCGCTAAAAGTCACCAGAGATTCAAGAGCACGAGATCTCACAGCTGGATCTTCGCGAGCCTTGTGGTAAATATCTTGCAGAAACTTCATATCAGGATCATAAAGGGGATTAGACGAGACAGACGAGACCCTTTGCTTACCCTTCTCACAAGGGGAAGTCTTTTCGGTGGATTTTTCAACATGAACCACCAAAGGAGGAGGACCGGGAGGATCAGCAAGCTTGGAAGAAGAAGTTGTACGAGGCGGAGGAGGTTGATGCTTGAGAGGAGTAGGTTGACTTGGAACAGAAACAAAGCTCCTAACTGCGGTCAAAGCAGCCAAGTCCAAGACCCTGCGTCGCCTTTTAGGCTCGCCAGAAGAAGGAACATGTGGAGCAACAGTCTGCGAAATAAGCAAGTTCATTAAAGTCGATAAATAAAAGGGTCAAAGTACACGAGATGATAACTTGGACGAAGTAAAAATACCTGAGCAGGAGAAGGAGGCGGAATAGGATGATCACGCCTTTTCCGTCCCTTTGTTAACTCAGAAGAAGGATGCTTGAAGGGGAACATTATCCTGCGAAGAATGGAGGGTTAGAATTTAAGGTTATCACGCCAAAAAGAAAGTGATGGGCGAGGTGGCTACCTGGTTGGGAGCATGAGAGTCAGCGGTAACCTCCCCTTTATGGTGCGCTTTGAGAAGACCAGTAGCAGGCATCTCGTACTAAATAAAAAGGAAAAGAGGTGTGAGAACAAACAAATCCCAAAAACAAAAGAGAGGCCCAAGAAATAAGATTATACCTTGGCGGGCATAGACCATCGAAGCTTCCAAGGATGGAAACCTGCGAGATAACAATGATAACCCTCACGAGGAACTCCTTTCTCGTCAACACCCCGGATAAAAGGGGCCCCTACCACTAGAGGGAACATTATCCAATCTTCGTCACAAGGGAAGCGAAGTCGGTCATCTCGCCCTAGTTTGATAGGATCCACATCAAGGAGGAGAGCTTTGGATGGGGCATAAATAGTGTTACGGATGAGCTCGATACCTCATTCTTGATACTTTCGCATACTTGTAAACCAAGCAGAATAATTAGCCACGAAGGAGTCAACATTATAGTCGCGAGGATCATACTCCTCAACCATTGATGGGGCTTGCGAAGTGCCACTATCTGAGCGGATCACAAACTTGTTGGAAATATGAATTGTATTGCCAGAAAGCTGAAAGACCCCACACTAAAGCTTGTTCAAAATCTCGAGAAAAATAGGGTTAGAAGGATTGTAAAGGGGAAAGGACAATCCGACTCTTAGCTGACCAACAGTGAAGATCATCTTGTCGGCCGACCAAACATCGGACTGAATCCACCTGTAGTTCAGTTCCATGCCTTGAGTAGCAGCCACAGGAGGACTCACGGAGGAATCAATGGCAGGGGTTAAAGATAAACCCATCTTCTGAAAGTCCGCTTGGAAATTCTCGAAGGTTTTGAGTAGGGAAGGTGTTGAAGCATTCTTTGGAGCCATGATAGTGAAGGGAAGGAGAGAAAGTTGAAAAAAAAGAAGGGTAGCGATAAGAACAAAAGCAGGAGCAGGAGAAGTGATAAGCTTGGGTTTATGGAAAAGGGAAGGAAGAAGAAACCCAAACTAGGGATAAAACAATATATTTATAGCAAATACGAGATTATCGGCAGAACAGATTAACGACACGTTCGAGGAAACTTGACCGGTAATAACCGGTTGCCAAAAGAACGTGGTCGCGTGAAAGCCGGAGGGTGGAGAACGTGGCATCCAAGGAATCTCAACCGATTCTTATTCCATTCTCATATAATTCGTATGAAATAAGAAAAGGAAAAATGTAGATACACAAAATAGGTTCGCCACGTGACCGCACAGGAAGGTACGAAATAGGACTGAAGAATCTTACTCAAAGATTCCGGATAGTGACTTGTCAAATCAAATGTCAGAATTACCTCGCCACCAACTAACAACACGAAGCACGAAGAGGAAACATCCAAAAGCAAAGTATCTCGCATAAGGAATCTAAAACACAAGACACCAGCCACGAAATAAGGGTTGGCGAAATAAGATTGCTTGGCTGAAAAGATAATTGGCGAAGTCAGATAATTATGGAGCAAGAAAAGAAGACAGCTGTCCCGACAAACACCCAAAATTGTCAGCGAAAGAAAGGGGAAAACTTTATGGAAAATGATTTGGGCGAAGTATAAAGCATCTCCACGAGATCCAGACGAAGTAAAATGAGTTGTACGCCATTAGGGTCGATTGGTCTATAAATAGGGGTCCTTGTACAATGTATGGGGGGTCGGATTCTTTGAAGAGGGGAGAGCTTTGCTTAGGGTGAGAGATTAGGGTTTCCTTGTACTCAAGAACTAGTATTTTTCACTACTTTAAGTGGTTAATCAATAAAGAATTTCTTATCCAAAATCTTTATCATGTCTTAGATTTATTTATTTTCTTACTTGGGTGTGCTACTGGATTTCCAATAGTTACATATATATATAAAAGTTCCAATATAAAAAAAAGGGGTAAAAAGAAATACTCAATTTCCGTTTGACATTCCACATAAACTAAATTTTCGGCAATGTAGTCAAGGGATAAAAACAGACGACGGTGAGGTTACCTTGTAAACCACGTCCCTCCTCTAGAAATAGGAGATATAGAAGGGATATAGACCCCATAGTGCTTGGGCCTTATAAGTACAGATTGCGCAACCTCGATAAACTCACCGCATCTCAACCACATTTTCCTGTTCAATCTTTTTCATATCAACACAGTTGTATATCTTTATAGCACATTTTGCAGTATCTCATTTTCTCCCAACAACTACATCGAAAGCCTAAATCCCAACTAAAGAAAATTCCAACTAACCACTTGGTCAACAACTCCCGGTTACCCATATCAAGTTCCAGGCTTCCAACAACAACAAGCACTTAAAATCAAAGTAGTAGTCAAATACAGAAATGAGAATCAAAGTATCAAATCCTATCAAGTAAGTACTGGAAAACTTTACCTCTGACAAAATTAATTCAATAGACTTTACCTCTGACAACTAAATTCAATAAATCTCACCAAAATTATCCTCTTAATCTCAATCTTCTCTTCCTAAAGAAACTCCTTTGGCCTCACCAGCACAGTGTTGAGGTGAATACTAACCAGCCTCTACAACTTGTAAGTTTATCAGAATTTGCTACAACAGCACAGCTGTAGCCTTATCTGCTCAACAACCGCAACAGAACACTAATCCCCACTGTCACAAAGATGCTAACACTCTTATCACACTAAAATCCACTTTACCAGTCAATCCCCCACACCCAATTTCAGGTTCCAAATCCAAAGTTTCCCAAATTTCCACACAAACAACCATCTAATACTGGGAAATGTATTCTGAGAATGCTAATTTCCCAAAACAAAATCCATAACAAAAGACAAAGCTCTCATTCGTAACAAAAAAACTCAGAAAACTTTCTTGAAAGAATAAATAGATGATATATAGCAAATTTTTGTTTGTTTTAGACATTGTGCATATGGTATAAATGAAGTGTCATCCATAGACTCTGCAGCCTGCAGGTACATCTTCATGCCTAGAAGTAGTTCTTACAGACACATCATTTAACACAACAGACGCTGCACCAATTTTAGCCCCTACACTAATCCTATTTGCTCCAGCTCCAATCAACACCCTATCACTAATTTGCGGATGGCGACAAGTCCCACCAAATGTTACATGATGCAAAAGCAACAACCCATCACTGCAGTTTCTCCTACCACAAGTCCAGTAGCATGATCAAACAACATCCCTTTCCCACTCTTCTCCGCCGGATGTATATCTACGGAAAAAAAACATCCGCAATAATGCTAATGCTAGCGGCCGACGAGATTCAATCCATACTAAAAATCCTTTGTTATTTAACAAACAATGGGTGTAAGATACACAAGCAGGGTTACGAGGTCGGACTGCTCTTAAATCGTCAACAGTGGTATAACGTAAATCGGAACCGGTCGAGAAAGAGGTAAATAACAAATCATACAGAAGTACTGTTGATAATAAGGTTGAAGAACAGAGTTTGTTAGCTAGATGGAGCGACAATAATCTCTGAAGAGAAGAGTGTGAGAGGATTGTTGATGCTAAAGCTAAAGCAGGTTCTGATTCTGTATCACGACGTGCTTCTGCTTTGATTTGAGACCAAACCCATGTTTCATCTTCTAGTAATTCTGATGTTGCTGTTGATATTATTGCAGGATGTGGTTGCTGCGTTGGTGTTACAGGCTGGTGTTGCGGTGAAGGATAGAGAAGTTCACCAATTGTGGCGTATGTTAGCAGAGTTTGAGATGAGGATGATGATTTCAATGGATGATATGTGTGTGGTTCTTCTAGGATTCTTCATTTTCCTGTAAGTACCCTTGAAACTTCTTATTTATTGCATTTATTACACGAAATTTTTTAGGGAGGAGGAATCTTTTGGACTGGATTTAATGATCTAATCGAGGATTTTCCAATTGTGGCCCAGTTTATTTTATTTTATTTTATTTTTTTTTTTGATATGTGGCCTAATTTTAATTTACGTCCGGATTAGTCGGTAAAAAAAACTCTTGTATGTGAGGTCAGATGTTCAATTCTTCGTGTTGATTGTTTTCACACGAGTTTAATGTTTTTGGTTAAAAGTTTTGCTAGCTTTGACGTACTGAGATTGACAGATTTTTATGGGCATTTTTGAGGTGGAGAGCTATAATAATCCATCATTTTCCCTAAAGTCTTATCTCTCTGTTTGATTTTGTATTTTACAATATTTTTTTTTTTTGGAAATGGTGAGTACGTAGAATTGAACTTGTGACCTCAGGTAAAAAAGTTAATCTGTTGACCCGACTAGATTATTTTCGTTTAGTTACTCGATTGAATTTGGAAGGTTTAGTTAAATTGTTTATTTTTCTTTGGCTAGGCTACCATCAACATAAATAATTTGAGTTTTTAAATCGGTTATGAGTGTTGTTTATTTGTATACTGGTATATAAGTTAAGGTTTAATAGAAAAAAATAGTTTCTTATTTTAAATCTTAACTTGTATACTCGTATACATGTTAACGACATCTGTAATACTTATTTATAAATACAAAATCGTAAATGTGCAGGCTTTTGATATATAACCTGGCTCATACGAAAAATTTAGCTCATCTTAGTTTGTTTTGGTTTGATCTGGCTCATGAAAGTTTGATTTAGTCTAACACTTGCTATTACCAAATTTTCATGGTTAATTGGTTAGTAATAAGGTACATGTGTCCTGGGGTGTGTACCAAAATTCGTATAAAACAAATTAAAAAATACTTTGTCTTATATGGATTTTGGTACCCTCCCCATTAAGACTAACATCTTATTAACAAGGTTGCAACTTTTCATTCGTTTTCTCAAAACTCAATATTTGCACAAAGCAAATCAACTAGAATCTATTATCATGAGTCTCGATCTGTTATAAAATTTCATAATTTGTTAAAGTCTCGGGTTAATAATCTTTCAAAAGAGGAAAGAATAAATTTCATATTTCAAAAGAAAAAAAAGGTGCATGGATGCACAAGATAACAAAATTCAAAAAAAAAATAAAAGAACCTAATCTCATATCAGATCAGACTCGAAATAGGGTACCGATCTAGTTTTAAGAAAATATACTACTAAGAGATCGGAGGAATTTGAGTGTACATCTAAATTTATGGAGTCAAAGTTCAGAAAAACAAATTCCAGGGATATCGGACTTTGATGCCATATGTGTCCGGGTATAATACATTTGAGGCCATGGTCATTTTCATAGCACTCAGATGTGACAACAATTTTAGTTCCGGATAACCTACGTACGTTGTGTTTAGCGTTTACAGTCAATGAAAAGCAATCTCATCATTTCCTTTTGGTTGCCTTTGGCGAACTGGAAGAGCCTTTTTAAATGATTTATTGGATTTGGGAAAGAAAATGGTTTCAAACACAGTGATATACACGAGGATCGGCCAAGGGCAAAGTCAGGTATGGATAAATGGACAGTCGTTCTCATTTGTTAATGAGTTCGCAAAGCTTATATATATATGTTATAAATACACTTTTATTAAATTGTTTGTATTCCTTGTTTGTTTTGACGAAATCAAATTATATCCCTGATTCCACTATTGGGTCTGCTCTGCTGATTAAAACTTTTGAAAAATAAATAATGGACAGGAAAAAATTAACTCTACAATTAAATTCATAGTGCCCTAACTAGAGCTTAGAATTGACTATAGGGAGGAAAAAAAACAAAAAAACTCATTACGAAGGGACAAGCAAGCAATGAATAAAAAGACAATTTAGAGATTTCCTATAAAAATGCGGGATTGCTATACTCATCGCGGGTTGATCCCTCGGTGTGTCCCGATAGACACAGTTGTGTGGGACCTCTTCCAACCCGGTGTCTGGACAGATTTGCAGTGGATTTAAGGTGGATTTGGAAGACCCCATCCCACTGTATTTGTCGGGACAAATCGCGTGATTCAACCTGCTGTCAGTTTATTATTTTGGATAAAAATGCTCATAAATAGGTTTCAGGGTATGGTCATACGGTGGATTTGTTTGGAAATAGACCCATATCTATGCAGTATATATAACAAGAATTATAGTTTTTCAATACCTAAAGATTTTGCATATAAGTATGCGATTGGAATAGGATTATGTAGCCTGGATTTCCTAGTTTAGTTTGTACACTTTTGTGTACGAGTTTTGAGTTATTAAAATTATTGTGCGAGTTTTGAGTTTTTTTTTTTTTAATATTTATTGTATGAGCTAAACATTATGGTCATGTAAAGTTAAGACACTATCGGTGATGCACATATATAAGTTGAGTCTTTTCTTTTATCTATTTCCCAAGTTGAGAAACCAAGCAAAGTCAAATTTTTCTTGGTAAAACAGTGGTTTAACCATACAAATAAAGACTTAAATTTATGTCTTTGTTCCTTAACTATTACCGATGCTAAAAATAGGTGCTCTCCGTTTGTACATACTAGTGATGTAAACAGAGTGTAATAATGTTTTTACTTCTTTGTTGTCTGTTCAACCTACTATTTAGACGTCTGTGTGTTAGGGTTTATTATTCTCATTCTATTACTGCCTTTTCGTCTCTTCTTTTGTCTAAAAAACCACCACCCTGAAACATAGCTTGTGATGTTGATTATTATCAACAATAACTAGATGGTACTCGGGAAATGATTTTTACTCTCATATGGAATAAAGTATTAACTAAGTAAACAATAGAGGAGAAATCATTCTGTGAGTTTCTTCTTATTGTTGTGTATCATGATCATCAACATCAGAAGCCATGATTTGGGGCGGTGGTTTTTGAGACAAAGGAAGAGACGGATAGACAATAAAAGAACGAGAATAGTATAACCTTAATATATATACGTCAAACTAGTAAGTTGAATAAACAACAAAGAAATAAACATTATTACACTTTGTTTTACACACTAGTGTTTATAGAAATAGAGCATATATTTTCAGTGTTGCTTAGTTAAAGGTACCAATTTACTTAAGGGTGTAGAATACCAAGATGAAAGATGTTTTGTATATTCCTAATATATATATAAAAAATTATAGTCGAGTTCTGGTTCGGGCATAAAAAATAAGGTTTATAGTGAAGTAAGTGGTACCAAAACATCACATTATAAAACAGATGGAGTATAAACTATAGCGCAAACTTCTCTCAACCAGAATTCAACCTGCATAAGCTCCGCAATGCCAATAAGAAGTCCCCTGCATTCATCTTTGGTATTAAATTTCCAGCACTTTCTGTTATAGAATTTGGTCACGTCCATTTATTTTTAAGAAAAAAATCTTGGTTTTAGGCCCGATCATAATCAAAATAGGGTTCGGATTTAGCAACAGAAGAAAACATTAGTATGCTCATTACAGGGAGTCTGTGTATAAGTCTAAATATGTGGAGTCAAAAGCTTAAGAACAAATCCCCACGATATCTGATCCATGTGCAATGGTTAAGTCATTTTCATGAAACTTACATGTGATTCGATTTTAAATTTCTACGATTTTGCATATGGTTATTGCACTCGATATGTTTTCATAAACGACATTGACTCATGGAAAGCAATCCCTTCGTTTCCTATGGTTTTCATTTGGGATTGGGAAAACCTTTCTTTTAATAGACTGGATAAGTTTGGAAAGAAAGTTCTCATGATATGTACTAGAGTTGGCTCAGGTACGAGCAAATGCATATAATTGCTCTTATATGTTTATGGGTTCTCAAAACCAATCTATGTATATTTTCATAAAATTCATATTAAATTTAATTTTCTTGCTTATTTATTTTTTGATCCCTCTTATCTTCAATACTGATTCCAATATTAGATTAAGTATACATAACTAAATTCAGAATGTTTTAGCTAGAGGCTAGTATTTCATATGAAATCTACAAATTATAAATTGTACCCAGCATCAAGATTAGGATATATGCCGGGAAGGATCTACATGTCGACTGAGGCTGGCTTAAGCCACCCCCAAACTTAGAAAATTTTAAAATAGGTAATCGAGCTTAGCCCACTCCAATGCAGTTGAAACTGTTGTCAAGCCATGGTTGAAAACTATAAGTATGCACGAATTTGTTCCAATCCACCCCTAGTTCGAAATCGTTGTTTCGCCCCTAGATATATAGTTAGTAAATGGAAGAAAAACAACTTACTATGAGTGGGTTGAATTAAAATGCAAAATAAGAGTTTTGTGAACATATATATATAAATAGGTTTTTGGAAGCAGTTGCAAGTTACACAGATGTCCCCCTATTTACTCGGACCGACTAATATGGATACGTGCTTCATACTTTGAGAATGAATTCCTTTCTATTAACTAATTAATTTTCAATAGTTGTGAAGTTATATATGGTTCATGAGAATTAATAATATTAAGGTATCCCCTTATAAAAGGGGATTCATACTCAAAGTATGAAACTCATACCCTTACTAGTTGAATCACACTCGTCCATGCTTTGGTCTTCCCTTAAACCATACCAGCAATATTTTGGGACTCAAATGCAACAACAATCTTAAATATCTCCGACCTACATTTGTCATGTTTTTCAGCTTGCACTCAGCTACGTTTCATACATGATCTTATAATCATTGGGAATGATATTTAAATCCTTAAACACCGATCTACTTTCCTTGTATCCCAGGTGTCATCATATATAATACTCATTAACTTATTCTCTTAAAAAGATTCATCATTTTTTAGATTAGTGGTTGTAGGCGTACTGCCTGAACAAACAACTTTCAAACAACTAACATCTTGTTTGTTTGCAGCTAATTCGACATATGGATCTGAGTTAACCTCTGACTCTGGCCGAGTCAGCAGTCAGACCGTTTGTTTTGCATTTTGAGTCAGATCTGACTCGACCTATGACTCAGACATAATTCCTGACTCGGAACCGTTTGAGTCAGGCAACAAAATATCACTGACTCACGGGACCAAACCACTGACTCACGCTTTCTAAGTCGGATGAGTCAGATCTGACTCAAAACAAACATATTGAGTCAGATCCAGATGAGTCAGGTGATTTCACTCAGATCCAGACGACTCAGATGAATCAGGAGTAAACAAACATAGTGTAAGACACGAATGAATGGGCTCCTGGACTGAGAAATTGCAAGGGGTTAGGTCTTTGGGTCCCCTGCGAGAGAGTTGTTTTAATTTTGTTAAGAATGGCGGTGCGACAACAATTTTCGTTTTTAGATAATGACACCTAAAATTGAGAGGAGAATAGGATGGTGTTTCGAGATTTGAATAGCACCACCATATTATTACTCATTGAGGTGTGACCACACTTTTAGGTATCCAAGTCAAAGCTTGAAATAACAAATTTCCAAAATATTTGATTTCTCATATTGATAATGTTTGGATGAAACTTTTTGAGGTCATCTTGTTGAGGTGTTGAAGGACAATTTCTTTTTGATCTATATATGCTATGTTTGTACCCGATTTCACCTATCAATACTTAGCTCGTTTGGATATCAGAAATAAAAATATTTTGCTTTATAAAAATTGACTTTATTGCTTATGAAAGTTCTGGAATTTAATACCGAAATTAACCTCTTGTTTTTAAATTCTAAAAATCGAAAAGCTAATTTTGGAAATGTATCCAAACATCCTCTTAATAGTTATACGCGTCATGATCCATCTAAAGCAATCTCTTCATTTCTTATTGGTTTTGCTCGGGGGATGACCTTGAATTGGACAAGTCTGGAAAGAGAGTTCTCATAGATGAGCTAGGATTTTCTCATGGACGAAGTCAGGTATGGGCAAGTGGAGACAGTTGTTTTTACTTGTCAACGAGTTCTCAAAGCCTATTTTCGTATATTTTTACAAATTTTTTTTTATTAATTATTTGTCCCCACGAAATAAGTTTTTTTTTACGCCTTCTTACCTTGAATCCTAATTCCACCACTAGATTGACTCATTTAATAACCAAATTTTGTATATCATTAATTGTTTGAGCATTCAAGTGTACAAGTTATATCAATGGTAGAGTCGGGATTAATGGTAAGAGAGGGCAACAAAAGAATGTCATTATACGAAGGCAAGCAGTGAGTAATTAAACAAAAATTATCAAATTTTTTTCCTGAAAATATATATAAATAGGCTTTGAGAACCAGTTGGCAAGTGAGGGCAGATGCCTCCACTTGCTAATATATGGCTAATCCCCTGGACTACACTAGCTAGATTTTGGTCAAACAATATAAAAAGTCTTTAATATTCTTGTTGGTTTTCTCTTGGTTTTGATTGTTCTGCTGATCAATGTGCCTCTCTTAGAATCAATCAGTTGTTATATTATAACTAGATGTTTAGCCAGATGTTTCCCAATTTGCTAGAGGATACTCCCGAGAATCAAGTGTGAACACATAAATCACGAAGGCATCCGAATGCTCACAATCAATCATCATAATCTAAAGAGATTTGTGATGATGATATCCTAGTGTTGATTCCTTGGCTCAAAACCTTCGGGTTTATCATAGCCTCATCTAACAACTCCATGCGAGGCGTTTACGCACGGGATATAAGTACAAACAAAGAAAGCAAAACGTATAAGTAAAGATCCATGGGGTTAAATAAATATAAAGTGCTGAAATGTAAACAAGACCAAGGTTTACGTGGTTCAGCACTAAGGCCTACGTCCACGGGGTTTGTTGTTTTACTATATTCTTCACGGTTACACGAATAGTCGAATGACTTTTGGGTTTACATGTTTTTCTCTTCTAAAGGATTAACTTACACTTGCAAACTCTCTCTCTCCTTCCCTTCCTGATTTTTCCGATCCCCCTTCCTCCTGGTGGAGACGGGGTATTTATAAGGTTAGAATGTGGGACCCATCTCTGAAGGCCGTTGGAACCTTATCTTCTTGTGTTCTTGCTCCTATCACGCAGAGGTCTGCGTTTTCCCCTTGATCCCGCAGATGCATCCTCGCTCGTTCCACAGGTTGATCGACACATACACTGCTCAGAGTGTTTAATGTGGGTAGTTGAGAGGTCTGCTCGTGTCAGACAAGTGTCTTCTGCCCCTGTCACGTCCGTGTCAGCTAACTTTCTCTCCACCGTTGATCCTAGCTTCTCTTTTGGGGATGAGATAAAGTAACTCCTCGGGGTTTATTTGGTGTTTCGCAGCGCATCATGTTTTGATGTTTTGGCCTGCATGCTTTCCACGTATCTTTTTATATACACGTGTCTGACAGTGAGATATATGTGTACACAATTTTCCCCTTTTCTTCGGGCTTGAATGTCTAATGGGTGCCTTGAAGAAAAACCATCGTCGCATATTCTTCTCACTCCTAATAACTTCTCCTAGATACTCGGGCACGTCTTTTATTCGTGCATTAACTGCTTATGTAACGGGCACGTTTCCCATTCCTCCATTAATTTCCTTCTCTTTCTTTCGGGTATATGAAGGAGAGAAAGAAAATTGATTTCATTCTTCCTAAACATTCTCTCAGTTTTCATTCTTTGTTTTTCAGCCCTTAAATTCTCTGTCAGTCTTCATTGAACCTGTGACCTTAAATTCTCTCCACCTTAGCATTAATCACGCCCGCTTCTACTGTTGTTTCTTCCGCTGCTGTTTTTGCCGGTAAGTTTTTCTTTTCTTTGTTTCCACTGTTTTACGCTGTGTTGATTTGTAAATTCTCTGCTACTGTTGTTCCTTGTTTGTGATGAAGAACTTCTTTTAATGCTTCCATACTAGTTTGCCCCTGTTCTTCATCTTAAATCAAGGAGGCCACTGTTTTGCTTGTATTTGAGTTTTTGAGGGTGTGAATTTTATGGAATTTTGAGCATGTATAATAATTTTAAGGTTTCTGCGTTATCGTGTGTGTATTGCTATTGATGTGGTTTTTTGATTTTTGGTAATGTTTTTGAATGTGTGTAACTTGTTCTTGATTTTAATCTTTTCGCAGCCATGTCTGACCGTCCGCGGCTTCCTTATCAGACTCCTGGTTCTGGCCTATCGAGATCTCCTCCGCGTAGAGAGTCTCAAGATGATGTTCGTCGAAGTCGAGTTTCTTCTGGAGCGAAAGCCTCGTCTTCTAGGGAAGAGATTCCTCCGACAAATCCTTCTGGGTCCCGAAGAGTCTTTGATCGCGCAGTGTCTCGACCATATTAGGAGTACGCAGGCTCTGCCTCATGCTGTTGCTTTTGATGTTCCTCCTCTACGTTCGTTAGTGCCCGAGCATCATCTGCCGTCCCCTCCAACTTTTAAAGGTAAGAATACGAAGGGTGTAGTTCCGAGGGCTGAATCTTCAAAGAATCCTCCTGTGAAGAGAAAAGCTTCCGAAGCGTTCATTAGTTCATCCGGCCCCGTCGAGGAGGATGAGACTGCCCCTATGATACGCAGTGTTTCGGTTAGTAAGAAAAAAGTAACCTTCAAGCATATTGATCTCTAAATATTCAAGGAAAAGCATGAGCTTCAAGCCTTCGGGGTTCGTTTCTATGCCCCTGAGGATGATATTACTTATGAGCTCATCTCAAAGTATGAGTTCGATGAATTTCATTTGTTAACGACGGTTGGAGCGTTCGAAGCTGGTCTTATGCTGCCGTTGTACAAATCAGGTGATTCCTTCTACTATGACGTGCTTGCTAGTCGTGAAGGCTCTTCCACCAATACTCACAGCCGTTCCGTATCCCAACTATCGGGGAATTATCTCCGCGCCCTGAAGGAGTGCTATCTGCGGAGTAAGGTGGAGACGTCGATGACTTGCTACGTCCCCAATCCCGCGGAGAAGGAATGGTATACTCCTGAGAATTTCAATAACTCCTTCGGTGATTACGTCAATAGTAGGAACCGCAAGCCGTGGAGTGTCAGCCTTCGGAATCTCGCTGCTCCTCGGGGCGAGATTCGTCTGTTAAATGAGGTCAGCAATGCCAAGCTGAAGTATGTTCCTGGCACGGAGGGGTCTAGTCATCGGAAACTTTTCCCAGCGCGCGAGAGGATCAAGCGCGACCATGACTACGAGTGGCACGCCACCGTTATCGAAATAGTTGGTCCATGGGCTTACGATTGGATTCCTGGTCCCCGCGGTTGGCGGCCTACCGAGAGTAGCAAGCCACGCGAGTCTCCTCCTTCTCGTTATGGGGATTTCTGTCCCTGGCGTTTGAACTTTGCTGGTATGAATTTTCCTTATGCCCTTGACTTCGTAGAGGGAGACGAGGAGGAAGGTTCTGGTGCTGTACTTCCACCGAAGAATACCTCAACTGCTCAGGTACGCGGATTCTAGCTGCGCTTCTCCTCTTTTAGAAATTCAACTGTTCGGGAAAAATAA
Organism: Papaver somniferum; assembly: GCF_003573695.1. Lineage (NCBI taxonomy): Eukaryota > Viridiplantae > Streptophyta > Magnoliopsida > Ranunculales > Papaveraceae > Papaver > Papaver somniferum. The sequence goes on from NC_039367.1 coordinate 140,015,013, forward strand.
TTCTTTTTGTGGTGTTGGTTTTCAGGTGTTGAAGAAGAAAAATATTAAGCCGAAGCAGTCTTCTACCATTGTGATGGGAGAGGCTGAGGCCCAAGAAGAAGTTACTAGTCCAGTGAACGAAGAGTTTGCTGAGGATGAGGAGATTACAGATGGGGAGGAACGTACTGGTACTTCCCCTATCAATGTCGAAGAAGAGGTCTTCGTGGGTCATGATGGTGATGAAGGGAGAAACAAAGCCGTGGTGGCTGATGACGTTGTTATTGGTGACATTTCTGTCCCTGCTGGTGATGTCGTGGATACCCTTCCCACCTCTCGAGAATTTTCTTTTGATCGGATGTACTCCACAGGGGAGTTCTTTGACGATGTCCTCGATTTTCCCGAGGACTTCTCTTTACTTTCCCCCAATGATAATTGGGATGTTCTTGGTGGTGATGGTAATGGAGACGCTACTGTTGAAGATGGTGGCGCGGAGGAGCATTCTGCGCATATAGGCGCGGAGGAGCATGCCGAAATTTGTGCTGAAGGGGCCGTGTTAGAGAAGGGGAAATCGGTCATTGATGCGCCTGCTGGTAATCCTCCACAGTCGCCGACGTCTTAGGGTGAGGACGCTATAATGGATTGGTTCAAGGAAAAGAATCTTCTATTTGTCCCTTATCCCGCCCCTGTTGTTGCTGGGGAAAAGGAATCTACTGCGTATACCCGTCGTATGATGGAGATGTCTTCCAAGGCGCGGGTGTCTGAAGCCTGGGGAAAAAATTTGAGTGTTCCCGAAGCTACCCTTGTGCCGGAGCCTCCTGCTTCCGTTGCAAATATGATGGCCATCGCTGACGGGTATCAATATGGCTTTCCGCAGCAGCGTGTCTTGGAGGTAAATTTTCGTACATACTTCTTCGTGACGATCGAATGCTTCGGTGAAATAATGTTTGTCGTCTTGATGTGTAGATGATGAGGAGTGAGCATTGTAACCACGTGCTGTATCAGTTCTTCAAAGCGAAATCTATGAAGCTCGAGGCTAAGCTTCGTCACAGAGAAAAGGAATTATCTGCGGCTGAGGTGGAAATAGAAGAGCTGAAGAAAATCCTCAAGGAGAAAGAGAAGCCGGTCTTCGTTCCGAGCTTGTTGCTGTTCGCGCTGAGTTAGGGCAAACTCGCAGCCAAATTTCAGCTTTCACAGGTTTGGTTCTTTTTCCCTCGCAGTATGTCGCCATTCCTCTATTTCTTAGTTGTTCTGTCTGAGTCTCTCCACCCTATCTCCAGTGGGTGGCGTCCCCGAGCTGATATGGCTTCGAAACGAAAGAGCTCGGCAAAAATCTCGTATTAGAGATCTTGTTGAGAAAATTAAGAATGAAGCCAAGAAATGGGATGCTCGGGCTGAGGTATGGCGCACGAGGCATGTTCAGATGGTCGACATGCAAAATCTGTACAACCATGATCGTGCTTTATTTAATGGCACAATGCTGTGGACACGTGATAGTCTGCGGGAAGCCCGTGAGCGTACTTCCTTGCTGGAGTCTAGGATTCAGCTGTTGGAAGAAGAATTACAGAAGGCTCGATCCATTCCTCTTCCAGGAGTTAAGGATAGTATGCTCTGTCTTGTCAGAGAAAGAGATGATGCCCGTGCCGAAGTCTGCGCTCTCAGCAATGCTCTTGCCGCGTCCCGTGCCGACGTACCTCGTCAGGCTGAGTCTGAGAGGAATCTTGAAGTGTGTATGTACAGACTTAGCAAAGGGGTCTCAGAGATAAATAAAGAGGTCGACCACCTTCGTCACATGGATTCGATGAAGCAGGTAGAATTAGATGCCTGTCAATTTACTCTCACCAACCTTAAACTAGACTATAAGAAATTATCCGCGGAATATGACCATCTTGATGAAGTGCGAGATGTGGTTGTTAATGAGTATGAAGAGGCTTCGGCTTGTGTCGAAGGTATAATCCTATTTCATCGAGTGTGACCGTGTTTTTATTGCGCTAAATCCGTGGTGTTGTCTTTTTCAGAGCTCGGGGGACACCTTCGCGTCACAAATGAAAAACTTGAAAAGGCTCAATCTTCCTTAGCGCAGCAGGAAGAACAAACCAATCATTTCAAGAATTGAGCGGCAACCCGCGAGGAGGCCGTTGGTGCTGCTTCTAGAGAAGTGAATCGGCTATCTTCGTTATTATCCCAAGCCCAACAACGGACAACAGTTATTAAGCACAAGGCTCGTTGTCAATTGGCTGAGGAGACGAACAAGATGCTAGAGAGGATAGAACTTGGCCTAAAGAACGAGCATGGTCTCGTGAAGAACTATCCTCGTCGTCCAGTTCCTTCTGCCTTGCCTGGCTCCTCGGGACCCTCTTCTGGTGGGAGCGTCCCTTCAAGTCTTCGGAACAATCCTGCCGATGGGGCGGCAATCTAGGTAGAGACCGCAGCATTTTTTAGAGACCGCGACATCATTATCCTTCCCTTTTTGTAATCATGTAACAAGAATATTTTTTGCCAATATCCTGTAAAAGGAATATTTTTTGATGTGTATCCTTGAATTGGCCTTTCACTTTTTGTAATCATCCTTTATGAAATGGATCCTTTTCTTGATATACCTGCAATGTTGGTTTGTTTTTATTTTAAGCATTTGTGAAAAAACAAAACAAAGTTTTTTAAGTGTTTGGGTGCGATACTGAAGGAAGGTACCTTCGTGATCGTCTTGAGACCTGTCACCCCGCTGGCGAATCCTGGGCCAGAGGATTCCCAGACGGTGGGGGCCGGGGAAACGTTCTAGGATATGGGATTAAAATATTTACACACCCATTCTGTCGACCCGTTGCCTTAAGATTGGTTGGGTATCTCTTTCTGCTGGGTGCCTTCCCCCTGGTCTTACACTTATGGACACTGATGGGGGAGCCCTGAGAGATTGTAGATTAACTACTTTCCCCAAAATTGTCGATAGATTCCGCTGACTTGATAATTTGAAAGCTTGTTTGATTGATAGGTTGAGGCCTGCAATTCCTCTTCCAGAGATAGAAACATGTGGAGCGGTCAGGCTCCCTTCTTCTTCTGGTACACTCCAAGCAGATTCAAGTCTGCGTTGCTCCTATGAGAAGTATGGTTTGAGCCACTTAGCATTCCAAGGATGCCGGAGGACCTCGCCTTTTAGATTACGAAGGTAGTAGGAACCGTTACCCGCAACTCCGTGTATTATAAAAGGTCCTTCCCACGTAGGTGCTAATTTTCCCCATTTCTTTTCTTGCTGATACCGTGGGATTTTTCTCAACACATACTGCCCCTCTACAAAATTCCGAAGCTTTACCTTTTTGTTGTACTCCCTTGCTAGTCTTCGTTGATAATTTTCCATCTTTTGTAATGCTACTTCCCTTCTTCCTTCCAAGTCGTCCAACCTTTCTAACATCATATCTGTTGTGAGGTTTTTCTCCCAAGCTTCGGTCTTCGTGGTTGGCATGAGGATTTCCGTAGGGATGACTGCTTCAGCTCCATAAGTTAGAAGAAACGGGGATTCCCCGGTGGCGGATCTTCGTGTTGTCATGTATGCCCATAACACATTGTGCAGTTGTTCGCACCATCTTCCCTTATGCTCGTCTAATTGTTTTTTGAGTATAAGGGCGAGGGTCTTGTTGGTAGCTTCCGCTTGTCCGTTGCTTTGAGGGTATATGGGGGTGGACTTGTTCTTTCTTATTTTGAAAGTATCGAAGAGCATGTCTATATTTTTCTCCTGTAATTGCTTGCCATTATCAGATACAATTTCAGCGGGTATACCGAATCTGCAAATGATGTTCTGGAATATGAAAGTAAACACATCCGCGTATCTGATCCTGGCCAAGGCCTTAGCCTCCACCCATTTACTGAAGTAGTCCGTGGATACTATCAAAAATCGTCTTTTCCCTGATCCTTCGATGAAAGGCCCGACGATGTCTACGCCCCATTTTGCAAATGGCAACGGGCTATCGACGGAGTTTAACATTGTCGCCGGCGCGTGGATCTTTTTTGCGAAGCGCTGACATTCTTCACATCGTCGGGACATCCTCGCGGCATCCTGTATCATTGTCGGCCAGTAATATCCTTGCGTTTTTGCTTTGTCAGCTAGTGATCTCATGCCGCTATGATTCCCCGCGTCACCATAATGGATATCATTTAGAATTCGATGCCCCTCTTTCCGGGACAAGCAACGTAGTAATGGTCCAAGGAAGGATTTCTTGTACAGGACCCCGTCCCGAAGATCATATCTTCCCACTTTGGAGAGTATCTTCCTAGCTTGTTTCTGATCCGCAGGTAAGCTTCCTTTTTCGAGAAAGGCATGGATCGTCACTCTCCAGTCATCTTCGTTGCTGAAGTCTTCGTCTTGATTTTCTCTTGACAGGATATCCTCTTCGTCAAAGTCATTATGGATGTCTTCTCCTACCTGGTCTTCGATATTTTCTTCCACTGTATCTTGATTGGTAGCGAAGGAGAATTGAGATGCAATCGAAGGCTCGTATACCCTTGTTATTTTAATAGCTTCGACATCTTTATCCCTCAGCATGGATGATATATATGCTAGGGAATCCGCGTGCCTGAGGTCCCTTCTGCATAAGTGCCGGAACTTAATGTTCGGGATTTGTGATGCCAAATTTTGGACCAAGGCCATGTAAGCTGAGAGGGTGTCATCGTACACATTATACTCGAGCCCTATTTTCCGTATGACAAGCTTCAAATCACTTGTCAGCCTTACCTCGGTTACCCCCATCTCTATTATTATACAGAGGGCATGTGCGACAGCTTCGTATTCAACAATGTTGTTGGTATGCTCTTTGAATTCTAACCTAAGCGCCTGTATAATCCTTTCTCCGGTTGGGGTGATAATGACAATGCCTATTCCTGCTCCTTCCTTATTTTTGGATCAGTCGACGAAGACTTACCATTGTCTTTGACTCGCAGGTTCGAGGATATCCATTGGATCCTTGTTTTCTTCCTCGGCTTCTGGTATTCCCTTAATCTCTTCGTCGTTGTCAAGGGGGAGGTCTGCTAAGAAATCCGCCAGAACTTGGGACTTCCGAGAATGTTGAATTTCATGAATGATGTTGAATTGGTCCAGATGGGTGTTCCATTTGGCTATTCGGCCCACTTTTCCCGTGCTTTTGAGGACTGCTTCCAATGGTGCTTTGCATGGGACCCTGACGAGGTGAGTTAGGAAGTAGGTTCTCAGTTTTTGAGTAGCCCACACCAATGCGAGGATGAGCTGTTCAATCTTAGTATAGTTTCTTTCCGCAGAATTGAGGGTCTTGCTGACGTAATAGATAGGTTGTTCTATCTTTGTATTGGTTTTGACCAATACCGCGCTGACTGCGTCCTCTGTTGCTGCTATGTACAGTGCCAAAACCTCGTCAGGATCTGGCTTCTGCAGGATCGGGATTGAGGCTAGGTGTTCTTTGATTTTTTGGAATGCTTCCTCGCATTCAACGGTCCATTCGAACCTGCTCCCTTTTTTGAGAATATTGAAGAAATGTTTGCATTTGTCCGAAGACCGAGCAATAAATCTTCCCAACGCTGCTATAGATCCATTGAGTTTCTGTACTTCTTTTAAATTCTTTGGGGACGGCATCTCTACTATGGCTTGAATCTTTGCTGGGTCTACCTCGATGCCCCTTTTTGTTACCAGATACCCGAGGAATTTTCCCGAGGTGACACCGAAAGTACATTTCTCCGGATTCACTTTCATGTGATGTTGTCTCATTGCTTCGAAGATATTCCTCAGGTCCTGGTGGTGATCTTTACGCAGCTTGCTTTTGACGAGCATGTCGTCAACGTAGACTTCTAGGGTTCCTCCAATCCATGGATTGAAGATAGCATCGACCATCCTTTGGTATGTTGCACCTGCGTTTCGAAGTCCGAAAGGCATTCTAGTGTAGCAATAAAGGCCATGTGGGGTGTAGAACGCTGTGTGTGGCTGATCTTCTTCTTCCAGGGCTACTTGGTTGTATCCAGAATGTCCATCCATGAATGACTGTTCTTCATATCCTTCTACTGCTTCTACCAGTTGGTCTATGCTCGGCAGGGGATAGCTGTCCTTTGGACATGCCTTGTTGAGATTAGTAAAGTCGATGCATATTCTAACCCCTCCATTTTTCTTAGGAACAATGACCATGTTGGAGATCCAGGTAGGATACTTGACTTCCTTGATAAATCCTGCGTTTAGTAGTTTCCGAAGTTCTGTTTCTACTGCCTCATGATACTCTGGAGCTACTTTTCGTATTTTCTGCCTGAACGGGGGCGTGCCCGGTTTGATGCGTAGCTCGTGTTGGATTACTTTTGGGTCAATCCCCGGCATATCTCCTAGCTTCCAGGCGAACACATCCGCGTATTCCTTAAGTAATTTGGTTAATGAATGTTCCCTTCCTTCGTCCATTATGGTCCCGATTTTGATCATCTTCGGGTTTTCTTCCGTTCCTATGTTGATTTCTTTTACGGGCTCCACTGGTGTGAACACAGGCTTCGGGTTTCCGAGGACTGGGACGTTCTTTAATTGCTATTTAGCGTGTTTCTGTTCTTCGCTGGTTGTTGAAGTACTTGTTTCTGTGCTTAGGACATTATCATCTTTCGTCAAGCCCTTCCCTGTAGTTTCCTTGAAGAACAGGTCTATGGCCTTCTCTTTCGCGGTTTCTTGATTTTTTACTCTTCGGATTTTTCGCTGCTCTTCTTGCTCGTTGTTGATATGATCCTGAGTGGCCTGGCACTCTCGCGTTGTGATCCGATCTCCCTTGATTTCCATTACTCCCTCAGGTGTTGGAAATCTGAGATATTGGTGGTATGTTGCCGCAACTCCTTTGAGCTTATGTACCCATTTTCGTCCAATAATAGCGTTGTAGGGGGAAGGGGTGTCCACCACACTGAATCGGGTTTCCAGTTTCATGGGCCCTGCGTTAACCTGCAACACGATGTCTCCCAAGGGCTTCGTGGCTGCTCCATTGAATCCGTAGATGGTGTGATAAGAGGTCATTAACTGTTCATTATGGAGCTTCATCCGTTTGAATGCATCGTAAAATAGGACGTTTACGGAGCTTCCCCCGTCTATGAGGATCTTTTTGAGGTTACATCCAGCTACTGGTAGCGTTAGGACCAAGGGATCGTTATGTTCTTCCATATCTTCTTCGATATCCTCGGCATCGAAGATGATAGGAGATTTCATCCATTCTTCGTGTTCGTCCACCACTATCCCATCGACCTTATATAATTCGCAGCGGTCTTCGAATTGCTTCTGTAACCTCTTTCCTATCTGCGCTGTAAGTGAGGGTCCTGTGGCTTCAGAACACGAGATGGTGTTGATTGTTCGGTTTCCTTCCGGAAGTTGGACTGGTTTGGTTCGCTTGGATCTGTCCTCGGTAACATCCTTTCGTACGTAATGTTTGAGCTCTCCCGCATCAATTAATTTTTGGATCATTATTTTAAGGTTCTTGCACTTTTCGGTCTGGTGTCCGTTGAAACAATGATATTCACAGTAATCTTTAGACTTCTCGGATCTCGGGGGCTTCTTTCCCTTAGACCATGGCCACTCCAAGTTTTCCCTCCCTTTGATTTCTCGTAGGATACGAGCATAGCTAGCGTTGAGTTTCGTGTAAACTTGATCTTCGAATTTTCGGTCACCTGCTCTTCGTTCATCCCTTCGTTCCTTCCTATCTTCGTGAGGTCTCTCCCCTGAGCAACTCCTTTTGTCCCCATTGGTTTGTTCCGCTGAATTGGTGCGGTGAGACCACTGCGGATATGCCCTCAGGTTTTCCCGTTGAATTTCTTCAAGTCGAGTGCTTTTCTATAATTATTCGAAGATCTCCCTCTGTCTTAGGCACGCTCCCATGAATTTCAACAAATAGGGGACTCATTCGGTCTAAGCCCCATTTGTAGCAATTGATGCTTACCACTGGGTCCACGCTCCCTATGGCTTGGCAGATCTTGTGCCATCTGTTAGTGTACTCCCTCGTGGTTTCCTTGTAGCCAATCGCTAGTGAAAAGAGCTTATCCATTCTGGTGTTTACAGTCTTGTTGTACATGTACGTTCTTAAGAATTTCTCTACGAGTTGGTCGTATGAGTGGATGGAGTTTGGTGGCAGATTATCGAACCATGATAACGCCGATCCCTTCAGGCTTGACGGGAAGTATCTGCAGAGTACGGCATCGTTCTGACCCCATCTAGCTAAGACACGGTTGTAGTACCGAATATGTGCAGCAGGGTCACTGGATCCATCATAGCATTCGAACGTTGGGACAGGGCATTTCAGTGGAATAGGGGTGTTGGCCAAGCGATGAGTTAAGGGCGTGGAGTTAGCTTCTCTCATGACCTCTTCTAACCTCCCCCCGCCTTGTTTATTTTTTAATTGCCTGATCTCGGCCATCATCTCATCTCGTAGCTCTTCCATCGCGCGGTGGTGCCTTAAATTCTTCTGCTCGTTACCGTCTGACTCTCCGTCGTCATAATCCGGGTCGGATACGCTACTTCCCCTTGTCGCGTCTTCATTAGCCGCTATGACGACTCTACAGTCTCGGTTTGGATCTGGTGCTTTGGAGTTTGCTTCATCAAGTTGTTGGATGGTCTTCGTGCTTAGAGCAATCCGCTCCTTTAAATCTTGATTTTCTCTGGCCAACAGGGCTACAACATCTGCGTAAACCTGCTGGCTCTTCTTTAGTTCCTCAAGCTCAGCCATCAGTCGATGTGATTGGTTGGACCCCTGATTGAGAGTCCCAGCGCGTGCTACTACGGCCATGGTGCCGCCTTCCTCTACGGTCTGCACTAAAGGTGGCAGAGGTTCAGCTTCGGTTGCTGGCATTTCCAAATTGGGGTGAGTGCCCCTCTGCGGTGCTAGAGCCGCCGGTATGGTTTGATTTTGATCATTTGTTGGTGGCATTCCAAAAGTTAGAAGGTGCACGGGTTGGAATGTTCTGGATTCATCCACCCTTTCTCTTGGTTGATTAAGTTGATTCATGGCGCAATTATTGCTAGCCTCTGCAGCCTTCGGGACTACCGCAGCCACACCGTACTTTGTCGCTGCTGCTCTGAGAGCCGCCGCTGCAACTGAATTAGCGTTCATAGGTGAAGTGATTTCCGCAGTATCTTGCCTTTGACTGGTCATTTTAGCTTTGTCTCCTTTCTGCCTGCTTCGGGTGATGACCGGGGTTGTCCTGAGTGTTTCTTTTGACAAAGCTTTGGATTTTCCTGCTTCCTGCGTCTTTTCCATCACGTGTCCTTTTGTTGACAATGAAATCTCGCAGAAACTCGCCTTCTTTACTCACAATACGTTCTTTCTGCATAAGGAATTCCAAACAAAAAAACGGGAATATCCGCGTGAATCGGGTTAGTTGGCGAAATACATTCTTCCAGGAGAGGATTAATACACGCAAGTTACAACACACGGGTTAAAGTTTTATTAAAGGAGATCCTTAGTATAAAAACTACGAAAAAACCCCCCAGAGAGACGGGTTCGCACGAGATCTAAAGAAAATCGTAAATCCACGGATTAAAACAATAAATCTTATCGAAGATAAAAGGTGGGTTTTTGAATACAATACAGTTAACAAATGATCTATACGGTCCGAGATGATAAATCAGAGCAATCATATGCCAATTTAAAATGAAATCACAGGACAAGATAAATCTTTTACAGCGCCAAATTGTGAACACACAAATCACGAAGGCATCTGAATGCTCACAATCAATCATCATCATTTAAAGAGATTTGTGATGATGATATCCTAGTGTTGATTCCTTGGCTCAAAACCTTCGGGTTTATCATAGCCTCATCTAACAACTCCATGCGAGGCGTTTACGCACGGGATATAAGTACAAACAAAGAAAGCAAAACGTATAAGTAAAGATCCATGGGGTTAAATAAATATAAAGTGTTGAAATGTAAACAAGACCAAGGTTTACGTGGTTCAGCACTAAGGCCTACGTCCACGGGGTTTGTTGTTTTACTATATTCTTCACGGTTACACGAATAGTCGAATGACTTTTGGGTTTACATGTTTCTCTCTTCTAAAGGATTAACTTACACTTGCAATCTATATCTCTCCTTCCCTTCCTGATTTTTCCGATCCCCCTTCCTCTTGGTGGAGACGGGGTATTTATAAGGTTAGAATGTGGGACCCATCTCTGAAGGCCGTTGGAACCTTATCTTCTTGTGTTCTTGCGTCTATCACGCAGAGGTCTGCGTTTGCCCCTTGATCCCGCAGATGCATCCTCGCTCGTTCCACAGGTTGATCGACACGTACACTGCTCAGAGTGTTTAATGTGGGTAGTTGAGAGGTCTGCTCGTGTCATACAAGTGTCTTCTGCCCCTGTCACGTCCGTGTCAGCTAACTTTCTCTCCACCGTTGATCTTAGCTTCTCTTTTGGGGATGAGATAAAGTAACTCCTCGGGGTTTATTTGGTGTTTCGCAGCGTATCATGTTTTGATGTTTTGGCATGCATGCTTTCCACGTATCTTTTTATATACACGTGTCTGACAGTGAGATATATGTGTACACATCAAGATTGGGAAGTACTTGGACCATAGCAAATTATACCCTGCATCTTCATCAAAATTTCGAAACTACAGTGAAATACTTGTCTCCAAAACTTACCATATTCCCCATTCCTCACTGGTTTATGTTTGCCTTGCATGGGTAATCACGGTTCATGTCTTGGTCTTACAACATGCAGTAGTTCACAATTTCCATGGCAATCAAGTGAAGAAGAAACCAACGAGAAACCACAAGTTGTAAAACATTTGGCTACGATACTTTCTGCATACTTGGATTTATATGAGAATAGGCTCTATTTGTAGCAAAATTAGGATGAACATTGAGTTAGCATAAATAAGGGTTTATATTCCTGAATTTTGAACCACAGTAAACATCATACCGACTATAATGTCGCAATGTACAAGCTCTTCCAATGACGAATATGCATTTCAGTGCATCTAGGTTGTGTAAGTATACTGTTGGAACAGTTATCGATTTCACACCTGCAAAATAAGGGTTAAACACAAAATCCAAGGTATCGGCTGAGTCACGACCAGGTCGCTCACTTTAAGACGTTTCGTAGATCTGCCTTGAGTTTTGTGCAAGCAGTCTCTCTTTGTCACAACGTCCCCAGGATAAAACAGCCGAGAAAAAACTCTCGTCGATCTCTCACGCACACAGTGAGAAATCGATCACTTTCACTCTTTTATTCTTGCTCAAAAAAAACTTGGTCTCTTGATTCACAAAAACAGTATATGGAAAACTCTTACCATTCTGCATCTCAAAATGGCTTATTATAGCCTTCTCAATTAAGACAAAATTAATGGAAATAAATTTTGGTTTTAATTGTCTCCACAAAATCCTGTGTAACAGTCCAAAAACGGTCAAGTAATTTATGCCAAAATAAACACAATTAAATCCGTAATTAAAACCTGTAAAAAAGTTTTGAATTTTTTTTTTTTAAAAACAATAAAAAATACTTTCCAAATTCAAGAGACCTCCCAAGACCTCAAGGACCCTCTCCCGGACTAATGATATATATATATATATACCCAATCAGTAGGGGGAGGGATATATATATATATACCCAATCAGTAGGGGTAGGGATTTGATCCTGAGACCTCACCCTCAAGGCCCAAAATACTTAACCACTGGGCCAAGCTTGAATTGTTGATATAAATGTACAAAATAATTCTTTTAAAAAACCATATATCCCAACAATCCCCCACTTATATTTTTTTAAAAAAAAACACTGAGCAAGATCCGTATAGTTATGTGCATAAGTAAAGGTATCTTTCAATTTTGAACCTTTACATAGTATTAAATTCTCTGAACTCTGACATAGAGTGAACACATGTCTTTGAACTTTATGGAGATAACAGGTTACTTAATACACACGCAACTACACTAAGAGTAAAGTCCTAAATGCCAGCACATTACATCCTTGTGCTTATCCCAGTTTCAATGAATGTTCTAGAGAACTGCCCATGTTCTCACAGAAAGTGGCCACACTTTCTCATTCACATAGGTGAGTCTATCAAAGGTACTCCTGTAGCTTGGTACCCCACTCTATACAGAGCAATAAACTTCATTAAGAGTTAAAGAACTCAACCTTATCCCGCTTCAGGATATCATGCCGTGGGAAATATGCATGATTCTATCTCCATATCATTTGTGAATCGTTATTCCCTTTGAACCTATTTCTAGGTGGGTATCCATCACAAAATGACTCAACTTCTAGTGGGCAAAAGTCCCATGCCTTTAGAGGTATATAATACCTTTTCTCTAGCTAATCCTTTCGTTAAAAAAACAGCTAAGTTCTCTTCCGACCTAACATGATCAACACGTACAACACTAGTTGTGAGAAACTCTCTAACTTTGCTGTGCTTTCGACGCATTTGTCGATTCTTACCGTTATAAAAACAGTTATGTACTTTTGCAATAGCTGTGGTACTATCACAATGGATCATAATAGCTGGTATCGGTCTATCCCATACAGGAATTTGAGAAAGCAAGTTTCTCAACCATCCTGCTTCTTCACTAGCTGCTGCTAGTGCTATCAATTCAGACTCCATCGTAGATTGAGCCAGAATTGTCTGTTTTTTAGACTTCCAAGACACAGCGCCACCAGCAATATTAAACAAATATCCACCAGTGGCCTTGGAGTCATCTGAAAGAGAGTTCCAACCATCATCGAAGTATCCTTCAAGGACCGCAGGAAACCTCTTGTAGTGTAATCCTAGGTTAACGGTCTTTTGAAGATACCGCATAACCCTCTCAACTGCATTCCATTGTTCCAAACCAGGACAACTGGTAAACCTACATAAAACCCCTACTGCATACGCAATGTCTGGTCTAGTACAATCAGTTGCATAACGAAGACTACAAATTATACTAGCATATTCAGATTGTCTAACGCTATCATCAGTATTCTTAAACAGTTTAACACTAGCATCAAAAGGAGTTCTCACAGGTTTACAATCAAAATAGTTGTACTTCTTTAAAATCTTTTCAATATAATGAGACTGATCCAAAGAAATACCATCATTAGTTCTAGTAATCTTAATTCCCAAAATTACACTAGCTTCACCTAAATCTTTCATTTCAAAGTTAGACTTAAGCATATCCTTAGTTTCTTCAACTACAGAAAAGTTTGAACCAAAAATCAGCAAATCATCCACATACAAACAAATCATGGTGCATGCATTATTTTCAAACTTATAATATATGCATTTGTCACTTTCATTATTTCTTAAACCATGTGAAATCATCAAGTTATCAAAAAATTTATGCCATTGCTTAGGAGCTTGTTTCAGACCATACAGTGACTTATCTAACTTACACACTTTATGCTCTTGACCAGGAACAACAAAACCTTCAGGTTGTTCCATGTAAATTTATTCATCTAATTCACTATTCAAAAAAGCTGTTTTAACATCCATTTGATGAACAACAAGATTATGCACAACAGCAACAACAATCAAAACACGAATAGAAGTCAATCTTGTAACAAGAGAATAAGTATCAAAGAAATCTACATCTTCTCTTTGCCTATATCCTTTAGCTACCAACCTAGCTTTGTGTTTGTTTATTGTACCATCAGGATTCAACTTCCTTTTAAGTACCCATTTACAACCTATTGCTTTGCAACCAGGGGGTATGTCAGCTAGGTGCCAAGTTTCATTAAGACTATGGGAGTCCATTTCATTATCTATGGCTTCCTGCCAAAACCAGATTCAGGAGAATTAAGTGCCTCTTGAATACTACAAGGGTCTTCCTCTAGGGTATAAACTTCAAAAATCAGAACCATAGTCTGTCGCAATCCTAGCCCTTTTTCTACGCCTAGATTCAATTTCAGCGTCTCTAGTTTCTGTAGTTTTAGGTTCTTCTATTCTAAGTTCAGAACTTGTACTAGGTAGAGAACCCCCACTATTTTTAGATTTAAAAGGAAATCTATCTTCGAAAAAATCAGTATCAATAGATTCAATATTAACTTTATTATTCAGATCAAAATATCTATAAGCTTTACAGTTTTGATCATACCCAACAAAAACATATTCGTAAGCTTTACTAGCTAGCTTTGATCTTTTAAGATCAGGAATACGAATATAAGCCAAACAATCCCATACTCTAAAATATGTAACATTAGGTTTTCTGTTTTTCCAAAGTTCATAAGGTGATATTTTTGTTTTTGAATTTCTAACACGATTCAAAACATAACAAACAGTCATCACGATTTCTCCCCACCAATGAGGGGAAGCACCAGAACTCAACAAACATGCAGTCACAAGAGTAGTAAAAGTACGATTCTTTCTTTCAGCTTTTCCATTCATTTCAGGGTTATAAGGAACAGTTTTTTCATGTATAATTCCAGAAGATTCATAAATTTCAGTGAATGGTTTAGAATCATATTCAGTTCCTTTATCACTACGAAATCTCTTAATTTTCCTACCGAATTGATTTTCAACTTCAGCAATAAAAACCTTAAATTTTTCAATCGCTTCATTCTTGTGACTTAGCAAGTAAACATACGTATAATTAGAGTAATCATCAATAAAACTCATGACATATCTTTTTCCATTTCTAGTTAGTATACCTTCATATTCACACAAATCAGAATGCACTAACTCTAAAGGCTCAAATTCTCTAACAACAGATTTATGGGAACTCTTGATTATTTTTGCTTGACTACAAGATTCCACACTTTTCAAAATCATGCATGGATATTTTTGGGATAAGACCTTGCTTGCTCATGGTATCTACTGATCTACTGTTCACATGACAAAGTCTAGTATGCCGAACATTAAAAGTACACATCATATAAGAAGAAGATGCAATTTTATTAATTTCAACATTAAGCTTAAACATTCCAGCAACAGCATAACCTTTTCCTACAAACACTCTGTTTTTAGTAATATTGTAAACATCAGATCCATTAGTTTGATACAATCCATCCTTGTTGAGAAGATAGCCGGAAACAGGATTCTTTCTCATTTCTTGAGTGTGGAGGACATCTTTCAGCATAATTGTCTTCACAGAATTCAACTTCATTTTTACCGTACCAGAACCTTTCACAATAGTGGTATGGGAGTCTCCCAACAACACTTTCTTATCCTTGATTTCTGCATAGGTCTTAAATAGGGACCTATCAAAACAACAATGGCGCGAAGCACCACTATCTATCCACCACCCATCGATTACACCAACCATGTGAATCTCTGGATCAGAAACCATGGCAATTATAACGCTTTCAGCAGCATTAGCTTGAGCATTATTCTTTCCTTTGTTATTCCTGCAATCCCTAGCCATGTGGTTTGGTTTACCGCAGGCATAACAAAGGAACTCAGAATAAGAATTCTGAAATTTCCTTGATGGGTGTGGGTTCTTGTTTTGATTAGGTTTTCCTTTACTTTGGTTCTGGTCAGGTTTCATCGGTTTTTTCTTAGGTTTCAAACTCGGCTGATTCTGATTCTTATTGTTGGAAACGATAAGAATCTCTTCCTTTCTGTCTTGTTTCCGTGCTTCCTCTTCAACCCTGAGCTTAGAAATCAAACTTTCAAGAGAAAATTCCTTAGTTTTATGACGCAAAGTATTACGAAAATCTTTCCAAGATGGTGGTAATTTATCAACCAGTACAGATACTTGAAATTGTTCATCAGTTTTCATACCTTCCTTCATAATTTCATGAGCTATTTTCTGAAGTTCATGAGCCTGAGCAACGACTGATTTTTCATCCACCATTTGATATCTCAAGTAGCGGCTTACAACATATTTCTTCGATCCGGCTTCTTCGGTGTCATATTTTTCTGTAAGGCATCCCACACATCTTTAGCAGTATCAAATATGGAGTAGTATTCATAAAGATCGTCAGACAAAGCATTCAGAATATAGTTTTTGCAATCAAAGTCATTATCAATCCATTTTTCATAGGCTTTTTGTTTTTCTTCAGCAGTTTGGATTTCAACAGGTTCTTCAGTTGGTTGAGGAGTTGCAGTTGTTGCGGCTGGAGTTGCTTTTTTCGCAGCTTCTGCATCTTGTGGATTAGCTGGTTTGATTGAGGTCACTATCATGTGCAACTTCATCAGTTTGAGATAGAAAAACAACTTTAGCTTCCATCTTCTAAAATGAAGTCCTTCAAACTTGAACGGCTTGTTGATATCATCAACGGTTTTCTTTTCAGATTCCATGGCAGAAAGATGCGTCTTAAAATTTTTGGAACAATTACCGATTTCACACCTGCAAAACCAGGGTTAAACACAAAATCCAAGGTATCGGCTGAGTCACGACCAGGTTGCTCTCTTTAAGACGTTTCGTGGCTTTGCCTTGAGTTTTGTGCAAGCAGTCTCTCTTTGTCACAACGTCCCCAGGATAAAACAGCCGAGAAAAAAAAAACTCTCGTCGATCTCTCACGCAAACAGTGAGAAATCGATCACTTTCACTCTTTTATTCTTGCTCAAAAAAAAAACTTGGTCTCTTGATTCACAAAAACAGTTTATGGAAAACTCTTCCCACTCTGCCTCTCAAAACTGGCTTATTATAGCCTTCTCAATTAAGACAAAATTAATGGAAATAAATTTTGGTTTTAATTGTCTCCATAAAATCCTGTGTAACAGTCCAAAAATGGTCAAGTAATTTATGCCAAAATAAATATAATTGAATCCGTAATTAAAACCTGTAAAAACGTTTTGAATTAAAAAAAAACAGTAAAAAATACTTTCCAAATTCAAGAGACCTCCCAAGACCCCCAAGGACCCGCTTCCGGACTAATGATATATATATATAAATATATACCCAATCAGTAGGGGGATTTGATCCTGAGACCTCACCCTCAAGACCCAAAACACTTAACCACTGGGCCAAGCTTGATTTGTTGATATAAATGTACAAAATAATTCTTTTTTAAAAACCATATATCCCAACAATCCCCCACTTATATGTTTTTTAAAAAACACTGAGCAAGATCCGTATAGTTATGTGCATAAGTAAAGGTATCTTTCGATTTTGAACCTTTACATAGTATTAAATTCTATGAACTCTGACATAGAGTGAACACATGTCTTTGAACTCTATGGAGAGAACAGGTTACTTAATACACACACAACTATACCAAGTTTAAATTCCTAAATGCCAGCACATTACAGCCTTGTGGTTATCCCAGTTTCAATGAATGTTCTAGAGAACTGCCCATGTTCTCATAGAAAGCGGCCACACTTTCTCGTTCACATAGGTGAGTCTATCAAAGGTACTCCTGTAGCTTGGTACCCCAATCTATACAGAGCTATAGACTGCATTAAGAGTTAAAGAACTCAACCTTAACCCGCTTCAGGATATCACGCCATGGGAAAGATGCATGATTCTATCTCCATATCATTTGTGAATCGTTATTCCCTTTGAACCTATTTCTAGGTGGGTATCCATCACAAAATGACTCAACTTCTAGTGGGCAAAAGTCCCATGCCTTTGAGGTATATAATACCTTTTCTCTAGCTAATCCTTTCGTTAAAAAAACAGCTAAGTTCTCTTCCGACCTAACATGATCAACACGTACAACACTAGTTGTGAGAAACTCTCTAACTTTGCTGTGCTTTCGACGCATTTGTCGATTCTTACCGTTATAAAAACAGTTATGTACTTTTGCAATAGCTGTGGTACTATCACAATGGATCATAATAGCTGGTATCGGTCTATCCCATACAGGAATTTGAGAAAGCAAGTTTCTCAACCATCCTGCTTCTTCACTAGCTGCTGCTAGTGCTATCAATTCAGACTCCATCGTAGATTGAGCCAGAATTGTCTGTTTTTTAGACTTCCAAGACACAGCGCCACCAGCAATATTAAACAAATATCCACCAGTGGCCTTGGAGTCATCTGAAAGAGAGTTCCAATCAGCATCGCAGTATCCTTCAAGGACTGCAGGAAACCTCTTGTAGTGTAATCCTAGGTTAATGGCCTTTTTAAGATACCGCATAACCCTCTCAACTGCATTCCAGTGTTCCAAACCAGGATAACTGGTAAACCTACATAAAACCCCCACTGCATACGCAATGTCTGGTCTAGTACAATCAGTTGCATAACGAAGACTACCAATTATACTAGCATATTCAGATTGTCTAACGCTATCACCAGTATTCTTAAACAGTTTAACACTAGCATCAAAAGGAGTACTCACAGGTTTACAATCAAAATAGTTGTACTTCTTTAAAATCTTTTCAATATAATGAGACTGATCCAAAGAAATACCATCATTAGTTCTAGTAATCTTAATTCCCAGAATTACACTAGTTTCACCCAAATCTTTCATTTCAAAGTTAGACTTAAGCATATCCTTAGTTTCTTCAACCACAGACAAGTTTGAACCAAAAATCAGCAAATCATCCACATACAAACAAATCATGGTGCATGCATTGTTTTCAAACTTATAGCATTTGTCACTTTCATTAATTCCGAAACCATGTGAAATCATCAAGTTATCAAATTTTTCATGTCATTGCTTAGGAGCTTGTTTCAGACCATACAATGACTTATCTAACTTACACACTTTATGCTCTTGACCAGGAACAACAAAACCTTCAGGTTGTTCCATGTAAATTTATTCTTCTAATTCACCATTCAAAAAAGTTGTTTTAACATCCATTTGATGAACAAAAAGATTATGCACAGCAGCAACAACAATCAAAACACGAATAGAAGTCAATCTTGTAACAGGAGAATAAGTATCAAAGAAATCTACATCTTTTCTTTGCCTATATCCTTTAGCTACCAACCTAGCTTTGTGTTTTTCTACTGTACCATCAGGGTTCAACTTCCTTTTAAGTACCCATTTACAACCTATTGCTTTGCAACAAGGGGGTAAGTCAGCTAGGTGCCAAGTTTCATTAAGATTATGGGAGTCCATTTCATTATCTATGGCTTCCTGCCAAAAACCAGATTCAGGAGAGTTAAGTGCCTCTTGAAGACTAGAAGGGTCTTCCTCTAGGGTATAAACTTCAAAATCAGAACCATAGTCTGTCGCAATCCTAGCCCTTTTGCCACGCCTAGGTTCAATTTTAGCGTCTCTAGTTTCTGCAGTTTTAGGTTCTTCTATTCTAAGTTCAGAACTTGTACTAGGTACGGAACCCCCACTATTTCTAGATTTAAAAGGAAATCTATCTTCGAAGAAATCAACATCAATAGATTCAATAATAACTTTATTATTCAGATCAAAAAATCTATAAGCTTTACTGTTTTGAGCACACCCAACAAAAACACATTCATAAGCTTTACTAGCTAGCTTTGATCTTTTAGGATCAGGAATACGAACATAAGCCAAACAACCCCATACTCTAAAATATGTAACATTAGGTTTTCTGTTTTCCCAAAGTTCATAAGGTGATATTTTTGTTTTTGAATTTGTAACACGATTCAAAACATAACAAACACTCATCAAGATTTCTCCCCACCAATGAGGGGCAGCACCAGAACTCAAGAAACATGCAATCACAAGAGTAGTAAAAGTAAGATTCTTTCTTTCAGATTTTCCATTCATTTCAGGGTTATAAGGAGAAGTTTTTTCATGTATAATTCCAGAAAATTCATAAATTCTAGTGAATGGTTTAGAATCATATTCAGTTCCTCTATTACTATGAAATCTCTTAATTTTCCTACCAAATTGATTTTCAACTTCAGCAATAAAAACCTTAAATTTTTCAATAGCTTCATTTTTATGACTTAACAAGTAAACATACGTATAATTAGAGTAATCATCAATAAAACTCATGACATATCTTTTTCCATTTCTAGTTAGTATACCTTCATATTCACACAAATCAGAATGCACTAACTCTAAAGGCTCAAATTCTCTAACAACAGATTTATGGGAACTCTTGATTATTTTTGCTTGACTACAAGATTCCACACTTTTCAAAATCATGCATGGATATTTTTGGGATAAGACCTTGCTTGCTCATGGTATCTACTGATCTACTGTTCACATGACAAAGTATAGTATGCCAAACATTAAAAGTACACACCATATAAGAAGAAGATGCAATTTTATTAATTTCAACATTAAGCTTAAACATTCCATCAGCAGCATAACCTTTTCCTACAAACACTCTGTTTTTATTAATTGTGTAAACATCAGATCCAATAGTTTGATACAAACCAGCCTTGTTGAGAAGATAGTCGGAAACAAGATTCTTTCTCATTTCTGGAGTGTGGAGGACATCTTTCAGCATAATTGTCTTCCCAGAAGTAAACTTCAGTTCTACCGTACTAGAACCTTTCACAATAGTGGTATGGGAGTCTCCCAACAACACTTTCTTATCCTTGATTCTGCATAGGTCTTAAATAGGGACCTATCAAAACAACAATGGCGCGAAGCAACACTGTCTATCCACCACCCATCGGTTCCACCAACCATGTGAATCTCTGGATCAGAAACCATGGAAATTATAACGCTTTCAGCAGCATTAGCTTGAGCATTATTCTTTCCTTTGTTATTCCTGTAATCCCTAGCCATGTGGTTTGGTTTACCACAGGCATAACAAAGGAACTCAGAATAAGAATTCTGAAATTTCCTTGATGGGTGTGGGTTCTTGTTTTGATTAGGTTTTCCGTTCCTTTGGTTCTGGTCAGTTTTCATCGGTTTTTTCTTAGGTTTCAAACTCGGTTGAGTCTGATTCTTATTGTTGGAAACGATAAGAATCTCTTCCTTTATGTCTTGTTTCCGTGCTTCCTCTTCAACCCTGAGCTTAGAAATCAAAATTTCAAGAGAAAATTCCTTAGTTTTATGACGCAAAGTATTACGAAAATCTTTCCAAGATGGTGGTAATTTATCAATCAGTACAGATACTTGAAATTGTTCATCAGTTTTCATACCTTCCGTCATAATTTCATGAGCTATTTTCTGAAGTTCATGAGACTGAGCAACGAATGGTTTTTCATCCACCATTTGATATCTCAGGTAGCGGCTTACATCATATTTCTTCGATCCGGCTTCTTCGGTGTCATATTTTTCTGTAAGGCATCCCACACATCTTTAGCAGTATCAAATGTGGAGTAATATTCATAAAGATCGTCAGAAAAAGCATTCAGAATATATAGTTTTTGCAATCAAAGTCATTATCAATCCATTTTTATAGGCTTTTTGTTTTTCTTCAGCAGTTTGGATTTCAACAGGTTCTTGAGTTGGTTGAGGAATTGCAGTTGTTGCGGCTGGAGTTGCTTTTTTCGTAGCTTTCTGCATCTTGTGGATTAGCTGGTTTGATTGAGGTCATCATCATGTGCACCTTCATCAGTTTGAGATAGAAAAACAACTTTAGCTTCCATCTTCTGAAATGAAGTCCTTCAAACTTGAACGACTTGTTGATTTCAGCAACGGTTTTCTTTTCAGATTCCATGGCAGAAAGATCCGTCTTAAAACTGTTGGAACAGTTATCGATTTCACATCTGCAAAACAAGGGTTAAACGAAAAATCCAAGGTATCGTCTGAGTCACGACCAGGTCGCTCTCTTTAAGACGTTTCGTGGCTCTGCCTTGAGTTTTGTGCAAGCAGTCTCTCTTTGTCACAACGTCCCCAGGATAAAACAGCCGAGAAAATACTCTCGTCGATATCTTACGCACATAGTGAGAAATCGATCACTTTCACTCTTTTATTCTTGCTCAAAAAAAACTTGGTCTCTTGATTCACAAAAACAGTATATGGAAAACTCTTACCATTCTGCCTCTCAAAACTGGCTTATTATAGCCTTCTCAACTAAGACAAAATTAATGGAAATAAATTTTGGTTTTAATTGTCTCCACAAAATCCTGTGTAACAGTCCAAAAACGGTCAAGTAATTTATGCCAAAATAAATACAATTGAATCCGTAATTAAAACCTGTAAAAACGTTTTGAATTTTTTTTAAAAAAACAGTAAAAAATACTTTCCAAATTCAAGAGACCTCCCGAGACCCCAAGGCCCCGCTCCCGGACTAATGATATATATATATATACCCAATCAGTAGGGGGAGGGATTTGATCCTGATACCTCACCCTTAAGGCCCAAAATACTTAACCATTGGGCCAAACTTGAATTGTTGATATAAATGTACAAAATAATTCTTTTAAAAAACCATATATCCCAACAATTCCTCACTTATATGTTTTTTAAAAAAAAAAACACTGAGCAAGATCCGTATAGTTATGTGCATATGTAAAGGTATCTTTCGATTTTGAACCTTTACATAGTATTAAATTCTCTGAACTCTGACATAGAGTGAACACATGTCTTTGAACTCTATGGAGAGAACAGGTTACTTAATACACACGCAACTATACTAAGAGTAAAGTCCTAAATGCCAACACATTACATCCTTGTGCTTATCCCAGTTTCAATAAATGTTCTAGAGAACTGCCCATGTTCTCATAGAAAGCGGCCACACTTTGTCATTCACATATGTGAGTCTATCAAAGATACTCGTGTAGCTTGGTACCACACTATATACAGAGCTATAGACTTCATTAAGAGTTAAAGAACTCAACCTTAACCCGCTTCAGGATATCATGCCATGGGAAAGATGCATGATTCTATCTCCATATCATTTGTGAATCGTTATTCCCTTTGAACCTATTTCTAGGTGGGTATCCATCACAAAATGACTCAACTTCTAGTGGGCAAAAGTCCCATGCCTTTAGAGGTATATAATACCTTTTCTCTAGCTAATCCTTTCGTTAAAAAAACAGCTAAGTTCTCTTCCGACCTAACATGATCAACACGTACAACACTAGTTGTGAGAAACTCTCTAACTTTGCTGTGCTTTCGACGCATTTGTCGATTCTTACCGTTATAAAAACAGTTATGTACTTTTGCAATAGCTGTGGTACTATCACAATGGATCATAATAGCTGGTATCGGTCTATCCCATACAGGAATTTGAGAAAGCAAGTTTCTCAACCATCCTGCTTCTTCACTAGCTGCTGCTAGTGCTATCAATTCAGACTCCATCGTAGATTGAGCCAGAATTGTCTGTTTTTTAGACTTCCAAGACACAGCGCCACCAGCAATATTAAACAAATATCCACCAGTGGCCTTGGAGTCATCTGAAAGAGAGTTCCAATCAGCATCGCAGTATCCTTCAAGGACTGCAGGAAACCTCTTGTAGTGTAATCCTAGGTTAATGGCCTTTTTAAGATACCGCATAACCCTCTCAACTGCATTCCAGTGTTCCAAACCAGGATAACTGGTAAACCTACATAAAACCCCCACTGCATACGCAATGTCTGGTCTAGTACAATCAGTTGCATAACGAAGACTACCAATTATACTAGCATATTCAGATTGTCTAACGCTATCACCAGTATTCTTAAACAGTTTAACACTAGCATCAAAAGGAGTACTCACAGGTTTACAATCAAAATAGTTGTACTTCTTTAAAATCTTTTCAATATAATGAGACTGATCCAAAGAAATACCATCATTAGTTCTAGTAATCTTAATTCCCAGAATTACACTAGTTTCACCCAAATCTTTCATTTCAAAGTTAGACTTAAGCATATCCTTAGTTTCTTCAACCACAGACAAGTTTGAACCAAAAATCAGCAAATCATCCACATACAAACAAATCATGGTGCATGCATTGTTTTCAAACTTATAGCATTTGTCACTTTCATTAATTCCGAAACCATGTGAAATCATCAAGTTATCAAATTTTTCATGTCATTGCTTAGGAGCTTGTTTCAGACCATACAATGACTTATCTAACTTACACACTTTATGCTCTTGACCAGGAACAACAAAACCTTCAGGTTGTTCCATGTAAATTTATTCTTCTAATTCACCATTCAAAAAAGTTGTTTTAACATCCATTTGATGAACAAAAAGATTATGCACAGCAGCAACAACAATCAAAACACGAATAGAAGTCAATCTTGTAACAGGAGAATAAGTATCAAAGAAATCTACATCTTTTCTTTGCCTATATCCTTTAGCTACCAACCTAGCTTTGTGTTTTTCTACTGTACCATCAGGGTTCAACTTCCTTTTAAGTACCCATTTACAACCTATTGCTTTGCAACAAGGGGGTAAGTCAGCTAGGTGCCAAGTTTCATTAAGATTATGGGAGTCCATTTCATTATCTATGGCTTCCTGCCAAAAACCAGATTCAGGAGAGTTAAGTGCCTCTTGAAGACTAGAAGGGTCTTCCTCTAGGGTATAAACTTCAAAATCAGAACCATAGTCTGTCGCAATCCTAGCCCTTTTGCCACGCCTAGGTTCAATTTTAGCGTCTCTAGTTTCTGCAGTTTTAGGTTCTTCTATTCTAAGTTCAGAACTTGTACTAGGTACGGAACCCCCACTATTTCTAGATTTAAAAGGAAATCTATCTTCGAAGAAATCAACATCAATAGATTCAATAATAACTTTATTATTCAGATCAAAAAATCTATAAGCTTTACTGTTTTGAGCACACCCAACAAAAACACATTCATAAGCTTTACTAGCTAGCTTTGATCTTTTAGGATCAGGAATACGAACATAAGCCAAACAACCCCATACTCTAAAATATGTAACATTAGGTTTTCTGTTTTCCCAAAGTTCATAAGGTGATATTTTTGTTTTTGAATTTGTAACACGATTCAAAACATAACAAACACTCATCAAGATTTCTCCCCACCAATGAGGGGCAGCACCAGAACTCAAGAAACATGCAATCACAAGAGTAGTAAAAGTAAGATTCTTTCTTTCAGATTTTCCATTCATTTCAGGGTTATAAGGAGAAGTTTTTTCATGTATAATTCCAGAAAATTCATAAATTCTAGTGAATGGTTTAGAATCATATTCAGTTCCTCTATTACTATGAAATCTCTTAATTTTCCTACCAAATTGATTTTCAACTTCAGCAATAAAAACCTTAAATTTTTCAATAGCTTCATTTTTATGACTTAACAAGTAAACATACGTATAATTAGAGTAATCATCAATAAAAGTCATGACATATCTTTTTCCATTTCTAGTTAGTATACCTTCATATTCACACAAATCAGAATGCACTAACTCTAAAGGCTCAAATTCTCTAACAACAGATTTATGGGAACTCTTGATTATTTTTGCTTGACTACAAGATTCACACTTTTCAAAATCATGCATGGATATTTTTGGAATAAGACCTTGCTTGCTCATGGTATCTACTGATCTACTGTTCACATGACAAAGTCTAGTATGCCGAACATTAAAAGTACACATCATATAAGAAGAAGATGCAATTTTATTAATTTCAACATTAAGCTTAAACATTCCAGCAACAGCATAACCTTTTCCTACAAACACTCTGTTTTTAGTAATATTGTAAACATCAGATCCATTAGTTTGATACAATCCATCCTTGTTGAGAAGATAGCCGGAAACAGGATTCTTTCTCATTTCTTGAGTGTGGAGGACATCTTTCAGCATAATTGTCTTCACAGAATTCAACTTCATTTTTACCGTACCAGAACCTTTCACAATAGTGGTATGGGAGTCTCCCAACAACACTTTCTTATCCTTGATTTCTGCATAGGTCTTAAATAGGGACCTATCAAAACAACAATGGCGCGAAGCACCACTATCTATCCACCACCCATCGATTACACCAACCATGTGAATCTCTGGATCAGAAACCATGGCAATTATAACGCTTTCAGCAGCATTAGCTTGAGCATTATTCTTTCCTTTGTTATTCCTGCAATCCCTAGCCATGTGGTTTGGTTTACCGCAGGCATAACAAAGGAACTCAGAATAAGAATTCTGAAATTTCCTTGATGGGTGTGGGTTCTTGTTTTGATTAGGTTTTCCTTTACTTTGGTTCTGGTCAGGTTTCATCGGTTTTTTCTTAGGTTTCAAACTCGGCTGATTCTGATTCTTATTGTTGGAAACGATAAGAATCTCTTCCTTTCTGTCTTGTTTCCGTGCTTCCTCTTCAACCCTGAGCTTAGAAATCAAACTTTCAAGAGAAAATTCCTTAGTTTTATGACGCAAAGTATTACGAAAATCTTTCCAAGATGGTGGTAATTTATCAACCAGTACAGATACTTGAAATTGTTCATCAGTTTTCATACCTTCCTTCATAATTTCATGAGCTATTTTCTGAAGTTCATGAGCCTGAGCAACGACTGATTTTTCATCCACCATTTGATATCTCAAGTAGCGGCTTACAACATATTTCTTCGATCCGGCTTCTTCGGTGTCATATTTTTTCTGTAAGGCATCCCACACATCTTTAGCAGTATCAAATGTGGAGTAATATTCATAAAGATCGTCAGAAAAAGCATTCAGAATATAGTTTTTGCAATCAAAGTCATTATCAATCCATTTTTCATAGGCTTTTTGTTTTTCTTCAGCAGTTTGGATTTCAACAGGTTCTTCAGTTGGTTGAGGAGTTGCAGTTGTTGCGGCTGGAGTTGTTTTTTTCGCAGCTTCTACATCTTGTGGATTAGCTGGTTTGATTAAGGTCACCATCATGTGCAACTTCATCAGTTTGAGATAGAAAAACAACTTTAGCTTCCATCTTCTGAAATGAATTCCTTCAAACTTGAACGGCTTGTTGATATCAGCAACAGTTTTCTTTTCAGATTCCATGGCAGAAAGATCCGTCTTAAAACTGTTGGAACAGTTACCGATTTCACACCTGCAAAACAAGGGTTAAACACAAAATCCAAGGTATTGGCTGAGTCACGACCAGGTCGCTTTCTTTAAGAAGTTTCGTGGCTCTTCCTTGAGTTTTGTGCTAGCAGTCTCTTTTTGTCACAACGTCCCCAGGAAAAAACAGCCGAGAAAAAACTCTCGTCGATCTCTCACGCACACAGTGAGAAATCGATCACTTTCACTCTTTTATTCTTGCTCAAAAAAAACTTGGTCTCTTGATTCACAAAAACAGTATATGCAAAACTCTTACCATTCTGCCTCTCAAAAATGGCTTATTATAGCCTTCTCAATTAAGAAAAAATTAATGGAAATAAATTTTGGTTTTAATTGTCTCCACAAAATCCTGCGTAACAGTCCAAAAACGGTCAAGCATTTTATGCCAAAATAAATACAATTGAATCCGTAATTAAAACCTGTAAAAATGTTTTGAATTTTTTTTTTTAAAAACAGTAAAAAATACTTTTCAAATTCAAAAGACCTCCCAAGACCCCTAGGCCCCTCTCCCGGACTAATGATATACATATATATATACCCAATCAGTAGGGGGAGGGATTTGATCTTGAGACCTCACCCTCAAGGCCCAAAATACTTAACCACTGGGCCAACCTTGAATTGTTGATATAAATGTACAAATAATTCTTTTAAAAAACCATATATCCCAACATATACAAATATAACACCAAAAGGGTCATCAGACATCGGTGAGATAAGGTCTGTTGGAACAGGTGTGCCTGCATTATACCAATTTGTGCGTTACACCCATTTGCTTCAGTTATGCTTAACTTGAATCATCAATGACTAACGTTACTCCAGCTTTGATCATCGCTGTTAATTTCATCTTCAATAGAACAAATCTTTCTGTTATTAATCTCTTCATGCATTGCTTCTATCATTGGCTTCCAGAGTCGAACACGTGCATTTATGAACCAATTAGAGAACTGACCAAACAACCAGAACCAAGGTTTGAAGGTAAAAGAATGAGTAAAACCTTCATGAAGATCTATATATTTTTGAAATGATTGTAATATTTTTGCTAATTTTTTAATAATATTGATAAACTGTCCCACTCTCAATTTCCGGTTTAATAAGTTGCCTCCGTTTTTTTCAACTTTTTAAAACTGCCCCCACTATTAACTTTTCCATCTAATTTAGTTTTGCATCTAATTTTTTACTTATTTACCCTTTACTTGTCACGTTTATCTTCTACTTCATTTTTTCAGGTTCGTCGAGCTCGGTTCATGGATTCAGAGTTAGGGGTTTAAGGTTCATAGTTCATGGTTCATAGTCCAGGGTTCATGGTTCACGATATAGTTCAGGGTTCAGGGTCATGGGTTTAAGGTTCATAGTTTAGGATTCAGGGTTACGGTTCATGGTTATAGTTCATGGTTCACGACATAGTTCAGGGGTAAATATGACTTTTTAATAGGTGAGATAACTGACACCTCGTATTTAACGGGATGGAAAGCGTTATTTGAAAAATAAAATGGGGAAGTTTAGAAAAGTGCAAAAAAACAGGGGCACTTTATTTTCCTAATTCAAAACTGGGTCACTTTATCAAAATTCCCTTTTCTGTTCTTTGAGTTGCAAGTACCTGGCTCCTTGTCGGTCCACTTCTAATTGAGAGCAAATGCTTTTCCGCGTCATTTGGGTACCTGAAATCGACCACGTATAACTAAGAAAGTCATCTTCGGAACAAATAGTATTTGCTATCACCTATTATGGAGGAATAAAGTAACTCACGGATAAAGAAATTTCTGAAACATCCAACCTCGCAGGACTGAGACGGATTTTTCTGGAAGCCTCTTTGTGGCCTCCATAAATGATGACCTTTTCTCTTAAGTTGCTGCAGATCCCATTGGTTTTGGATGAATGAAGACTCTAGAGAAGGATCCTCCTTCACACTTTGACGGCTGAGACAATCTTGGTTTATTAGTATTTGGTTGGAAATTCTGAAAAGGCGAGGGTACCCAAATATACCTCAAGCTAAAGCTTTTCCTACCTATAAGTACTTTCTCTGAAAGTGATTGTCTATGGACTGAGTCGAGACAATGCAACTAACCGGTTCACACTTCGTGTGATCATATATGGATACGATATCGAGAAAATACAACAACGAAGTATGTTTACTTGATAAAAAGGTTCGGACTTAACCAAACACAATAGGATTGCTTATCAAGTAAATAGGAATTGACGTTTGTGTAATTTAATTTAATTATAATAAAACAATTATAATGCGAAAAATAAAAGTAAATGACGCATCAAGATTTTGTTAACGAGGAAACCGCAAATGAAGAAAAACCCCGGGACCTTGTCCAGAATTGAATACTCTCAGGATTAAGCCGCTACATAAAATTAAACCAACTTCGTGTAGTTGAGACCAAGCAACTAAACCTATAGTTCACCTAGTTCCGTCTGTATTCCCACGCCTCCAACTTATGAATAAGTCACGTACTTGGAACAATTCCTTTGGTTCGTATTCCAAACAGTAAAGGAACAACAATTCTGTTTGGTAGCAACTCTCTTCAACCAAGCGGTGTGAGTTCGACAAAGGCTCTTCTGTTTATCTCAATAAACTCCTTCGTCAGGTTCTTAGATCTATCTTATGTTCAACTACCAAAGGTAATTTTTAATATTTTTCAATCAATAATTTTAACCACAAAGAATTGTATTGATGCCGATCTACACAACTAATCAATCCAATCTACCACATGATAAACAGATTATAGTTGGATCCTCTTATACCGAAAAAAATATTGTGCAAATCAAAGATTATGAACCCGAAATCAGAAATCTTCAATATCTTCTTTTGTCTTAAAATCTTCTTAGATCTTCAATAAACACCTGCACACAACAACTTGAATCTCTTGTGATCAATCACGCACAGAATGAAGTCTGTTAACAATGGATTATTACAAGATCGTCTTTAGAACTAAAAACAGTCTAAAGATCCATGTTGAAACTTCGATCTAGTTTGAGTGAATCTTATATCAGAAGATAAGATTCTTAAGCACCATTAGTCGAAAACACAAGATAAATCGCAATTATCTAGTTTCTCACCAACTGTACTAATAGAGCTTATCCCAAAGAAGACTTTAAACTGAGCGGTCGTAAGAGATTTCGCCTAATTAGGTTACTCTCCTCTCCGAATAGGCGGCTACACCAGTAACAACACAACCGAGGAAGTTTGCTGTCACGAAGGATTAGTTTGCTAGAAATGCAAACTTCAAGTATTTATAGACAAGGAAGTTTGGACACCAAGGAATTTCCAAAACCGAAAATATTCTCAAGATATGCAATATATTCCAAATTCGGTTTCCATAATTCCTGGAAATGCTCTGTCCAAAATATTGACCGGAAATATCTTTGGAAAATCTTTAACTAGTAAATGCACATTACTAATTCTCATTTTCCTAAAACAAAATTAACAACCTTAAATAAAAGATTCTTAACTTATTTATATTTCGATCCTGGGATTTTCTATCTTTAGCTATTAAGGAATAACTTTGAAAGATAAACATTACAGCACATGTTCAAAGTATGTCGACATCCTTACTTTGTAAGTCCTCTTTCATACTTACAACCTGGAAACTGATTTCCCACACTTCCAAACAAGTTTAGAATTGGTTTATCTGACTTTCAAGAACTATGTGATTGATCAAGAACACTCAATCACAAATCATGGGTTTAACGGTTCTACTAAAAGAAGTTTTGGTTCTACCTCCATGTGAGTACTATGCATAGTCACACTAGCTTTCCAAAATTCCGTTGACTAGGTACTAGGATCGGTTCCCCACATATATATGATATCTAAATTATATGTGTTGCACATGTCCATAGGATCAGTTCCCCTTTGCCTAAAAACGTGTTGCACATGTCCATAGGATCGGTTCCCCTTTCTGCTAAAAATTTGCTGCACCTCATACAAGGATCGATTCCCCTTTGTGATATGTTGCACCTCTTACTAGGATCGGTTCCCCTTTACCCAGAGTCGGTCATACACAAATCACAAACTTGATCATACCATCTCAGGTTATTACTTAAGATCGGTTTCACTAATAAAAGTCATACCAATACATAAGTCAGGCCTTTGTGACAATTTCTTGCCACAGATTAATTTAAGTCGTGGTTATTGATGACGTATTGTCACGGGTTATCTTTGGTGTGGCAATAGATGACTTATTTGCCACGTCTTTTGGGGCATTTGCTACGGGCATACAATAGGTCCATGTTTATATTATTATGGCATTTTAGTCACGGCATAGTAATTCGTTGGAACTAGTGGGCTTTTTTCACCTTGCCGGAGATAACTGGTCAAATTATAAGCGCCAAAATGTTCCCGCTGAATCAAAACTTGGCCCACGTTTTTAATTGTAAAATAGAGGAAACCTCCCCACTTCTCCTTATTCTTCGATACTCCCAATCCCATCATCTTCATCCCAAAACCACCGTAACTTATAACTTAAACATATAGGTCAGAAAAAAAAAAGTAAACCTAAACTTGAATGCTTCATCTTCTACTCTATTGTCCCAATCCTACAACATAATCATTCCTACCTTGTTATTAATTGTTCATTTTTAAACCCTAAATCATGTCAACCCTAAATACCATTAAAATCAGATCGAAAGAAACCCTAGATACTAAAATCTTATACGGGTAAGGGCTATCCATATTTGTTTCGAGATAATTTTTGTTTCCTTCTCTCGAATAAAACACTAGATTGTTTCATTTTTATGTCTGGCAATTTAATTTTATAATGTTTTCGTTAATTTTGGAATTTAATCTGTTTTAGTATAATTTTCTCAATAAAGTTGGTGGGATTCCCTAATTGCTCGATTTGATTTTAGAGGGAAGAAGAGGAAAAGAAATAGGAACATCGGAAACAAGAGGTCGATATAAGTGGTGCTGGTGTTAGTTGATTTCATCAGAAAAAGATGAACATCCTAAAGATTAGGGGGTGAGATTTCTAGAGAGATTACTGGTATGGTTTTTCATTTAATTTAGCATACCATCTACTGAATGTATTCATGGGTTTTTGTTATGATTTATGCAATTTGAATGATGTTCTTGTTTACTGTGTTTCTTTTTTACATTGATAGAGCATAGACACAATTACATCGTGTTATCAGATTAGAGTGGTTATATAATTTGTTTATATAATTAATTTTTTATCGTTACTTGTAAAAAAATCATGTAAAAGTAAAACTGCAGATTACCTAATTGTTCGTTTGTATCTATCGACACATATAAATAGAGATCATGGTTGTTTCAGGACTTCACTTAGATTTTTGTAGTTGGAGGTTTGTGTAAGGGGTAAATCGTTTTATTGTGTGTGTTTGGTTGTAAGTAGTTATTCACTTGGATTTCCCACATTTCCCATGGGTGTTCAGCTTCATAGTTTGAGCTCTTACAATTTTGTGGAAAAGAGCACCACATTTATGCTATATATTAGTGGCATGACTCCGCTATGCCTAGTAGTTTCGAAGGAAGGTATACTAGTTGTAATAGAGCCCTGAATGGTGAAATTTTTCTCAACTCAGGTGATCCTTTTTGGTTGTGTCCCCAAGCGTGTAATTCTAATCAAAACAACACGTACTAACGCAATGCCTTCTCTGTAAACATGAGAAGAGACATCGTTGGAAGTGTGGTAATGTTTTAGCAAAACTAAGTATACTATTTACAACCATAACCTTTCTTAATTGCTCTTTTATTTGTAGAAAATGTCTCGACAAACATAAACTTGTGACCTTGTTGTCCATATCCAACCTATGTATGCAATCTATGGGCGCTGGTTTGGTCGTATTCTATCCAGTAAGCATCTTTTCTTCATAGTGATTTTATTTTTGCATCAGAAAATATATTGTTTCCCTTATATTTCCATTCAAGTCTTAAACTGTATCATTCATGTTCCCCTTGGAACTCTCTTGACTGATGTAGTAATCTACCCTTTCAGAAAAATGTATGCCTCTAAAAGTAGGTAATGTGGTTCATTATTACACTCCACACTCCACTCAGAATAAAGAATCTTAAATTCCTTCGGTACAAGTTCCATTTTTTCTTAAATTTTGTGTTATGATTGAAATTCTCATTCTAAGTTGGTGAATGTCATTATTTTGATTGGTGATTTTAGATTGAGACTGCTGAACGAGCGTCCGAAAAGTCTGATGGTACGCATTCGTGGTCAAAGGAATTATCGTTACATGGAAACTTCTCGAGCTACTTATATCCTGTTCACGATAGCAATGCTCATCTTTTCTTAATTCAATCTTGCAAATGTCTTAGGTATTCAAAATTCGATTTATCTGGATTGCAGGAATTATTAAAGTAGTCATTAAAGTTTGCTCTTTACATCTGAGATATGTGTGGACGAAAATGTTACCTTTAAAGCCAGAATGCTACAACTTATGGACTTAAAGAGGTATAAGGATAGAGAACTTTGGTTTTCTTAACCTATGATTTTGTGCTTTCAGTTTTCATTGGAGGTATGTATATTTCTTTTCCATTTCCTTTATGCTTATGGATGAGTAAAGATAAGTAGACTATTTGAATTTAGAAAAATATGTGCACGCATCTGTATTAACAGAGCTTCAATGATCTTAGAATTATTGGAGGAAATGTTTTCCAATTCATTTCTTTTTGATTTTTCTATAACATTATTTCCTTACGATTTGCAACTTCTAAGGTTTGTTATGAAGGCTAACTTAACATCACCCTATTTGCTCCTGTTTAAGGGTTGATTTTGGTTGAATAATCTTGGAATGTATAGCTCAGTTATGTCCATTGCCATGTGACTAGATGCAGCACACCAGAGTTCGATAATAATTTCGAAGTGTATGTTTTATACTTATTGGGATTTGGCTGGAAAGTATCATCCCATGGTATTAGAATGGTCATGCTTAATTACATCCATTGTAAGAGCAGGTGGAAGGTGATCAGAAGCCCAGGATGGTTGAAAATTACAACAAAAATGGCTGGTCTTTATCTTTTCATGCAAAAATGCAAAGTGAAGATGTCATCTATTCCCCTTAATATCCTCAATTCAAGGTTGAAGCGAAAAGAGATGTCTTATTAGATCACTTAAAGTTATGGAGAGACAGGTTGATCTTGTTGTCAGTAAATATTAACACCTGAAGTTTTTCTACTTCTAGTATCATATGCAGTCGGCTTTTTTGTTTAGTTTTGTTATGTTTCAATATCAAAAATTGACGATAATATTATTTGAGTTAGCTAGCTTATCTGTAATTGAATCTTTTGGATGTATTTGGTTTTTATTAACGAATGAACGAAAGCTTTAAATATTTTTCCTCCGTGAATTATTGGTGAATAATTTTAGTATGAAGTTTCGGTACTTGCTAATAAATCAAACCAAGCTATAATAAACAGACTGTGAAGAAACTCTTAAAGTGACCTTTTGCCACGATATAACATGTGGCAACAATGGCAAATCATGGCACACATGTGCGCTAAATAGCCACGTCTGGAACTAGCAGCAAATGATCAAATAGTAGTTGCCACACAAAACAACCGTGGAAGAGATCGTGGCTAATACAATTAGCCACTGGACTATTTGTTATGACCATACATGCGTAGCAAGTTATCTTTTCCCAAGGATTTTTGGCCAATTGCCACGGCTGTTTGGCATCACTAAAACTCAGTATTTTTGTAGTGTGAATAGTTTTACCAAGAACACAAACAAGTCATGAGCGGTTATACTAAATCACACATATTGGTTGTTCACAAGATATGCAATGAATAACAATAGCAATATCGCCTGACGATTTCCTTTTCGATTCATAAACAAGTTTATGAACTTACTTCCTTAAAACACATGTAAAAAAATTATTTCCTAGGATGAAATCCTCACCTCATACCCATACATAATCACAATAGCATTTAAACGATTATGTCGATGTCTTATCTACAAAGTTTAATGGTTAAGCAATCAACCTCGTATTGTATTCCTTAATACTATGTCTATCTAGAGTGTTCATGCTTCGCAGTTTTGTTTTCAATATGCACAACTTGAAAGATACGTTAGGGAATGAAATAATTCAAGTCAAATATCACTTACCTTAAGTGGAAGGATGATGTTGTCGTTGTAGCTTCTTACTTCTCCACTTTTTCAAGTCTTCACAATACTTGTAATATCTCATATCCTAATACTTTTAAGCTAACCTATACGAAGTTGACTCTATTACATAATCAAGCACTCTTAAAATGAGTTTTGATTCACTAAAATATGACAACTAAACTTGACATACCAACGCTTGGTGGGTTCAACCAAGCAATTGTCTAACAAATTCTGTCTCTCAGATTCTTGTATGCTGAAGAGATGGTATGAAGAGAAAAACGAGTGTATATATGCGCGTCTAACTCTGTTGCAGCTCGGGATGCAGATATTATTGTATGGATTTCATCCATGCATTCATTGTACTTCCTATCAACTTGCATAAGCAATATAATTTACGTTTTTGAATATATCATAGCTGAAAATTTAGGGAAACAAACTTCTCTATGAAAAACGTACTAGTTGTAAGAGATTCAACAATTTCTATTTTCTGCTTTCAACTTCTCGTATTTCCAATGTGACAATTGGTTGATCCCTGCAGCTGCTTTCTACAAGAGGATAAGGGAACTCGTTGGGGTTGGGACGTCTTGAAAACATCCCCTTCTTTCCCTTCCCAGTGCGGCAGTTTGAATAACATGTTGTTTTTGTACCCATATTGGATCGTCCTGAAGATGTTTTTCCATTCTCGATGTAGTTGCAGGAAATCCTACAATACACCCCTCGTATGATTTTATCGTTGATCAGCCTATTTTTAGGTTTACACTCTTAATTTTATTGATTAATTTCTGAATATTCTTACAAGGAAAATAAAGAAATCAAGAATGATCTCTGCTTTCAACTTTCTCTCTCCTATTTACTTATCTCTCACTCAAAAAAGATCTTTCTTTCTTTTACAACTCGAATGACTATTTATAAGGGAAATACATAGTGCATGACAGCTAATCTGTACTTTATTTTCGGATATAGTTTGCGACATTCTCGCAACCTTACAAATGTTGACTTCGCAAGCTTTATAATTTTCGCGAGACTATCACATATTTCTCATGATCCTTGCTGATGTCGTTTTTGAAATTATTCTGCGACGCTTTTGTGCAATACCATTGTTAACTTCGCTGAGACATAACTGTTGCGAGATTCTGATCCTACATCTTGCCTCTTCTCATATCTTCTCTGCAAAGTAGAGAATGATGTGAGAAATGCCGCAACCACTTATTTTCTCATATTCTGCATTTATCACACGTATTCTTTCTTCCATTTATTTCTCGACACGTCTTTTGTAACCGTTACTTTTTAACCGCTTAAATCTTTCTGTATTAACCATGTTTATTTTCTCGAGGAAAAATTCCCTCTATATATATTTCTTTTCATCCTCTTATTCTTTCTTTTTATTCTCTCTGCAACTTCATCGTTCTTCTGCAAACTCAATTGTTGCAACTTTTCTTCTTTCTTCTTCAATCTTTTTAAATTCTTCTTCAACTTCAAATTAGATCTTCACAGTTCGTGATCTTCTTCAAGATAATTTCCCTGCTATCATCTTTCATGGATTCATCAAGGTTAGTCTTCTTTTTTTCTTCCTTATAAATTTTGATGAAATTAATATATTTGAAATTGATCTTGTTTATTGCCTTATGTGATGTTTTTTATGTGATTCCCATACTCTTGTTCTTTCAGCAAAAGCGGATCCAACACTAAATTTTCAGTTCAGAATCCTAACAATCCCAAATCACAGCATAAAGTTGTCGTTCATAAAAGGAAGTCTGCGAATGAGGAGGTAGTAAGAAACACTATCTTTTTCTAATAACAATATTGTTGCCTCTGTTTCTTATCTAGATTGTAATTCGCAGGGCGATAAAGATCTTCATAGACCTCACAAGAAATCTCTCCACCTCAAGGATGTTCCAACTACTGTTCCCTTCCATCTACTCATTTCTTTCAAATCTCCTGCGACATCTTCGCAAGATAAATCTTTATCTCCAATTCATGAAGACGCTGCCTTTGACTTCATTTCTTCCAAATCTCCTGCGATATATTCGCAAGATAAACCTTTATCTCCAACTCGCGAGAATGCTTCCTCTGATTTCATTTCTCCAGTTGATCTTCCTATGACTGAAACTCCCCTTGTGGTTCCTTTTGCGAATGAAGCCTCTTCTCTTCCCATTGAGAATGTTTCTCAACTTTCTGTCTCTACCAGTTCTCTTCCTAAGTCTCCTCCTTTGTCGAAAGAGACCCTGGAAGGGATAAATATTTCTTTCAAGGTTTTATCTGAGATTCTAGATGATGGAAATAAGTCTTCCACTGGTCCCATCAAGTCTAATGTTTGCGAAATTCTGAGCAAGCATTTGGGTTCTGACAAAGCTGCTTCGCAGACAACTTTAGAAAAAGAATGTAATGCTCTTCGTCTTGAAAATCAGAAACTTCAGAATGTTTTGCTGGATCGTGATAATCTTCGCAAGAAGAATGATGAGTTAAGAGGTATGATTTCCTCATCTATGTCTTTAATTTGCCTTTTCGATGGTTTTATCCTTCCCCTGCTTAATTATCCTTTAAATCCCTCTTTCGCATGTTAAGCATTAAATCAGAAACAAGTAATAGAGAGATATCAATTTGAATTTGCTGTTGAAGAAGCCCGTGTTGATAAAGAAGTCTTAATGGATCAATATAACCAATTAGATAATCTCTATTCATATTCTCTTGATCAAATAAATAACCTTACCAATGAAAATACCCAATTAGTTGAAAAACAAGATCTATTAAGTAATGAAGTATCTCGTCTTTCTTATTCTTTAACCAAAGCTAATTTAGGGATGGAAACTTTATCAGATGAGAATAAAACCTTGTTTCAAGAGAAGCGAGTTTATTTAAACAAGATGGAGATATCTTCGCAACAACTTAATATCCTCCAAAAAGTATGTGCTGACCAAGAAAAATCTCTTCGCTCTTTAAAAAATGAACTTAAAGAAGTAACAGAATCATCTATCACTGAAAGAGATTCACTCATTCAAGGTAGAATAGCTTTAAGTGTGAAGAAAAATCATCTTAAAGATCAATATTCCAAATTAGAAGAATCTTATTCTTCTCTTGCGAAGAAAAATGCCTTTCTCATTTCTTTTACCTATAGGGCTTATGGTTACGAGACTGCACCCTAAGTGGGGTTTTCTTCGGGCCGAGTGCAGTATAAGCCAAGACTTGTCAAGAATGGGAAGGACGCTTCAAACGCCCTCGACACTCTTGACTCAACCGTGTACCTCGGCGCCTTTATCAGATCTGCACTCCTTGGGAGAGTCCTTATTACCTTAGTCGCCCAACCTAAGTCATATGCTTAAGTTGATAATACAAGATGCCTCTCCCGGATGGGTTTTATTGACCCCAAATCTTCATGACTCAGGTTCCGGTGGCGGTATATCCTTTCCCTGAGTCATGTAACAGGTACCCCCTAATATGACGTACTTTAGGTCTTACATTTTCCTCTTGGCGAAATTTTATTCGTGAACTAGGGTGTACGCCATAAAGGTTCGCCCCTTTCTTTTATGTCATTGTTCTCTGCGAAAATTTCGCACATCATGATCTTGTTTTGTCATGAATAATCCTGCAATTATTCTTTCAGAATTAATAACTTCTCAAAGCTTCTTACGGATAATATCTTTTCAAGTAAAATTTTTTCCATGGTCTATCTAATCTATGACCAACATCTCTTCCTTCTGGGTCCATTAATCTATAAGCTCATGTTCCAACTATCTCCTTTATGATGTAAGGTCCATCCCATTTTTTCGCTAATTTCCCACCATTTTCTCGCTGATATATTGGTGTTTCTCCCAAAACTAAATCTCCTGGTTGAAATTCACGTATCTAGACACGTTTATTATATTCTCGAGCCAATCTTCGCTGATAAGTCTCCATATGTTGTAAAGCTTTTTCTCTTTTTTCTTCTAATTCATCAAGTTTGTTTAGAATTAAACCCGCAGTAAGATTTTTCTCCCAAGCTTCTCTTTTTGTTGTCGGAATAACAACTTCTGTTGGTAACACCGCTTCAACTCCATATGTTAAACAAAAAGGTGACATTCCAGTAGCTTCTCTTCTAGTTGTATTATAAGCCCATACTGTATTATGTACTTGTTCACACGATGATCTGTGATGTCCTTCTAATTTTTTCTTTAATATATCTGCAATTGTTTTATTTGTTGCTTCTACTTTCCCATTAGCTTGTGGATATAAAGGAGTGGACTTTCCACATTTTATCTTGAATGCATTGAGTAACATTTATATGTTCTGCCCCTCAAACTGTTTCCCATTATCATATACCAACTGTGCAGGAATTCCAAATATGCAAATGATATTTTCGAATATGAATGTAATGATATCTTTGTCGCGAATATGTTGTACTTCCTTCACTTTTGTCCATTTTGTGAAATAATCTGTTGCGACTATTAAGTATCTTCTTTGTCTAGTTCCTGGTAAAAATGGCCCACAATATCTAAGCCCCATTTTCCAAAGGGCCACACACTGGTTGATGATGACAATGGTGCTCCTGGTGCATGTATCTTCTTTCCATGTCGCTGACAATCTTCGCAACGTCTTGATATTTGTTTTGCATCTTCATGCATGTATGGCCAGTAATAACCTTGCATTTTTTCTCTATGTGCCAAAGATCTTCCTCCACTATGATTGCCAGCGTCTCCATTATGTAACATTTTCAGCACCTTTTCTCCTTCCTCTCGTGTCAAACATCTGAGTGATGGTCCACTAAAAGATTTTCGGTATAACAACCCATCTCTTAATTCATAATTCGTTGCTCGGCTTTTTAACTTTTGTGTTTCCAATCTATTTCTTGGTGTTTCTCCTTTCGCCAAATATGCGTGAAGCTCCATTCTCCAGTCTGCGACATTATTTATTTGTTCTTGTTTTTCATTATCTATGACCATCACATCCACATCTTCCTCTTCTTTATTGACTGATGGTGACAGAAGTGTTTGTATATTTATGCATCTCGCAGTTGGATCTGTCATCGTACTTGAGATGAAAGCAAAAGCGTCTTGCGAATTTTAAAGCATGTATCACAGCTTCATATTCTGTCTCATTATTAGTGGATGCAAATTCCAATCTGAATGAAAAAGCCATCTTTATTCCCTCTGGAGAAATTAAAACAATTCCAACTTCATTTCCTTCTCCATTTGATGATCCATCTACCACTATTTCCCACCTATTTGGTTCTGTTATTAAATCTTTTGGATCTCCATGTTCTTCTTCTACATCCATCATGTCTTCTACTGCTTCATCTTCTTCTAAGGGAAATTCTGCCAAGAAATCCGCAACAACTTGTGATTTTGGTGAAGACAAAATTTCATATTTAATATCAAAGTGGCCTACTTGTGCATTCCATCTCTCCACCCTTCCTGATCTTTTAGAATTCTTCATCACTGATTCAATTGGTACTTTTGTTAATACCTTTATCTTGTGTGCTTGAAAGTATATGCGGAGCTTAAATGATGCATAAACTGATGCTAAGATTAACTTTTCAATCTTTGAGTAATTCTTCTCAGTGGTATTAAAAGTTTTGCTAATGTAATAAATGGGTTTCTCCACTCCTGCGTCTACTCGCAATAACATAACACTTAATGCATGCGATGTTGTCGCAAGGTAAATCAATAA
This sequence comes from Papaver somniferum, assembly GCF_003573695.1. Lineage (NCBI taxonomy): Eukaryota > Viridiplantae > Streptophyta > Magnoliopsida > Ranunculales > Papaveraceae > Papaver > Papaver somniferum. Next base: position 140,055,318 of record NC_039367.1, read on the forward strand.
TTCTTCTCCTGGTTCTGCCTTTTGTAAAATAGTTGTATTCATAATATGTTCTTTGATTCCTTGAAAAGCCTTTTCACATTCATCAATCCATTTAAATTTTGCACCCTTCTTGAGTATATCGAAAAAATATTTGCATTTGTCTGATAATCACGAAAAGAATCTCCCCAGCGAAGCTAGAAGCCCATTCAACTTTTGTACATCTTTTATTGTTGCTGGTGTTGGCAAGTCACGAACTGCTTGCACTTTTTCTGGATCAAACTGTATTCCTTCCTTTGATAAAATGTAGCCTAAATTTTTTTCCGATGCAACTCCAATAGTACACTTCTCAGGATTCAATTTAATGTTATACTGTCGCATTTGTTCAAAAATCTCCCTCAAGTCTTGTACATGGTCTTTATCTTCTAATGTTTTATATATCCATTTTGCGAACACCTTCTCTACCATTCTTTGATATGTCGCTCCCGCATTTCGCAAACCAAATGGCATTTTCGTGTAACAATATAAACCTATAGGGGCAAAGAAAGCAGTATGTTCTTGATCTTCTTCAGCGAGAGGAATTTGGTTATACCCTTTGTACCCATCTAAAGATGATACCCTATCATTTCCCGCTGCGGATTCCACCATTTGAGGAATATCTGGTAACGGAAAACTATCTTTGGGTCAAGCTTTGTTCAAATCATTGAAATCTATGCAAATCCTGATTCCCTTGTTTTTCTTTGGGACAATGACCATATTCGCTATCCATTCTGGGTATTTAGCTTCTCTTATAATTCCTGCCTCAAGCATTTTCTGTAATTCTTCTTCTATTTGGGAATCGTAAGTTGTTGTAATTTTTCTTATTCTCTGTTTAAATGGTCTCACATTTTTGTTAGTCTCCAATTTTTGGCAAGCAATTGATGGATCTATTCCTGGTATCTCATCCATGTTTCCTGCGAAAATATCTTTATATTCTCGCAACAAGTTAACAGTTATTTTTTCTTCTTGTATATCCATTTTGGTTCCAATTCTCAACATTAGAGGCTCCTGTACAGTCCCAACATTTATTTCTTTTGTTGGTTCTGCGGCAGTGTAACTGGGTCTAGGTTCTCCCATTGGTGTTGGTTCTTTTATTGCTTTTATGGGTCCTTCCCCTTCTTCCGAAATTTCGCTAGGTATTCCTTTTTCTTCTTTTGCCCTTATCATATATACTCTAAATTCTTCTTCCTTCTTTGCTTCCTTTGCCAATTTTCTGCGAAATTGTTTCTTTTTTGCTTGTTCTTCATAATGTTTTACTTCAATTTGATGACATAATTTCGCATTGTCAACATCTCCTCTAATTTCACCTATTCCATTTGGAGTGGGGAATTTAATACATTGATGCGACGTTGCTACCACATCTTTTATCACATGTATCCATGATCTTCCTAATAACATATTATATGGCAATTCCATATCCACCACGCACAATGTTTCATATGTTTCGATTTCTCCAAGTGGAATTCGTACCACTATTTCTCCTTTAGGTTTTGTTATGGATTTTCCAAAGCCGTGAACAAAATATGCTGAACTGGACATTTCTTCATCTTTAAATCCCATTCCCCGGAATGCATGATAAAATATTATATCAACTGAACTTCATGTATCGATTAAAGTTATGTTCAACATCCATTCTTCTGTGGATTTTATTGCTGCATCCTTCTCTTTTCGTGTAATAGGCACTGTGATGACCAACGGAGATGTATGGTTCAAATTTTCTTTTGGTATTTCTTCCGCCATGAATGCAATTTTTTGCTTTTCCCAATCTTTCAAGGGTGATGTTTTTTCTACCTCCATAACTTTCTTTCCTTCAAAATTTCGTTTATGTATTCTTCCTTTGATGTTTTCATGGAATTCATTGATCAAGATTTTTGTTATCATATTACACTCCAATCTTTTGCCATTTTCATTAATTCTACTCATCTTTCTTCTAACTGATTCACTAATTTATTTAATCACTTTCTTGATTTGAATATTCTCAATCAACAGTCTTCAACTTTCGATCTTCAATTCCCTGTTTCTAGCGCCATTATGTAGTTGCAGGAAATCCTACACTACACCCCTCATATGATTTCATTATTGATTAGCTCATTTTAGGTTTACACTCTTAACTTTATTGATTAATTTCTGAATGTTCTTACAAGAAAGATAAAGAAGTCAAGAATGATCTTTGCTCTGAACTTTTTCTCTCCCATTTACTTGTTTCTTACTTAAAAAAGATCTCCCCCTCCTTTACAACTCGAATGACTATTTATAATGAAATACATAGTGGATGACATCTAATCTGTCATTTATTTTCGGATATGGTTTGCGACATTCTTGCAACCTTACAAATGCTAATTTCGCAAGCTCTCTAATTTTCGCAGGACTATCACATTTTTCTCATGATCCTTGATGACGTCGTTTCTGAAATTGTTCTGCGACGCTATTGTGTTATACCATTGATAATTTCGCTGAGACATAATTGTTGCGAGATTCTGATCCTACAATGTTCAAGTTATCGAAAAAACTACGAACCATAGAAATTAATTGAAGATGAGTGGTGTCCCAGAAAACTTTAAAAAACTTACTTGTGTATCCATTTGGACCAGGAGCACTTTCAGAGTTGATGGAGAACAATGCTTGCTTGATTTCCTTTACCGTTACGGTCGCCGAGAGCTGGTCACATTGTGATGGTGTCAATCGTGGATCTACTGCTTCAAGAGATCCTCGTCTAGAGTTGTGTTTGGGGCCGTATATTGATTGGTGAAATGATCAAGGATGATTTGGATCACTTGATCTTTATCACTGACTCAGTTGTTTTGCTGATCCTGTAATTGCTTTATGTTGTTGTGTCTCCGGTGGATGGTTTCCTTGGTATCGAAGAAGGTTGTATTATTGTCTCCTGATTGGAGCCATTGAATTCTTGACCTTTGCTTCCAGTATGTTGCATGGCATTGAAGTAAGGTTAGGTGATGATTGCGTAACTCCTTCTCGCGATTTATCCAAAAAATTAGTTCTTCTCCGATGTGGATAGCATTTGTGTTGTTGAATTGCGAATTAACTTTGGAAGATGACCAAAAGTGTCTTTGTTCCATTCCATTAGTGTTTGCCCCGTTGTGATTAACCTGAGTTGAAGATCCAGGGTAGAATCTGAGTCGCTTTGTTATGTCCAGGCAGTTTCGACGATTTGCTTGAGCTGTGGATGTGTCAGTCATAGATGCTCAAACTTGTAATTTTTTTTCCCTTGCCAGTCTATTGTTTTGGTGTGTAGCAGGATAGGTGCGTGATCCGATGTAATCCTTGGAAGGTGGGTGACTCCTGCATGAGGGTTCCCTGTTCGCCAGTGTTGCGTTGCGATTGCTCTATCTAGTCTTTCCATGATGTTGTCTTGACCATGTTGGTTGTTGGTCCAAGTGAATGGATCTCCTCGAAATCCTAGATCGATAAAACCCATTTGGTCGATCATTGTTATGAACGCTTGAGTCTGACTATAAGTGACTTGTCTGCCACCTTTTTTTCCCGATTGATCCATTATGTCATTAAAGTCCCCTATTAGGAGCCAAGGAGTTGAGTTGTTGGTATTTGGGAAGATTGTTGGGAAATCTTGCCAAAAGTCTATTCTTGCGTCTGGATGAGGAGGGCCCTTGATGCCGGTACATATCCACGGTTGTGCAGGGCCAGGTGGAGTAATGATGACGTGAATGTAACTCCGGGACTGAAGAAGAATCTGAATATTTAGGTTGTTCCACATAAGACAAAGTCCACCTCTACGACCTACTTTAGGAACAGAGATTAGGTTTTGGAATTGAAGCGATCGAGCTAGATTTGACATATGTCGGTCATTTGCTAAAGTTTCTGAAAGGAATATGATATTGGGTTTATACAATGATACTAGGCCCTGTAGGTGTTGAATAGAAGTTGGATTGTTAATGCCTTGGCAATTCCAGGCTAGAATGTTCATCTTGGGCCTAGAACGGCTTTGAGTTAGGTAGAGTTTCTTGGGTGAATTTTAGTGGTAGAACGGCTTTGAGTTAGGTAGAGTTTCTTGGGTGAATTTTAGTGGTAGGGGATGAATGCGCTATAGGCCTTTTAGGATTTACTGTTAAAGAGCTCTGACGAAGGTTTTGAATGGAAACTAATTTGGGATTGAAATTGGGATTTTAGAGATGCTAAGAGAAGAAAATTGGAGAGCTGGATTGCCATATTTGTGCCGGGAACGAGACATGGACTAAACGAGCAAAATGATGGATCAGATCTAAAAGGAGTTACGTCCCGACAAAAAAACCGCTTCTTCTTCGTAAATAGAGACGAACGTCCAAAACAAAATTAAGAATAAAAAAATAAATATTTCCCTCAAACGTTTTTTTTTTTCTTTTAAATCATCGACAGGAGCAGCCCGAGAATGAGCACGATAAAAGCGGGTCAAAACATCAAAACAACGGAACAATGGGGGGATAAACAGGCAAATTCATCAGCGAAATAATGAATTCAGGTCCAAAAATCAATTTCAAAGTCCAACTACGCTGGTGATTAAAACAACTTTTACTAGTTTGCCAACACGTGGCTAAAAAAACTACTGACAGCAGGCTTACGTACTTAAATTGCCAAAACAGGCTATAAAGACTATCGACAGAAGCAAAGCTTCATACAGACGACACCTAGTTTTCTAACAGGCACACTACACGAGATAAAACTTCAACATCAAGAAAATTGAAGATATTTTCTTACACACCGAATTAGAGATGAACCAACCCGGTCCTACATGGCCGATTTGGATCAAATCATCTTCACCGAGAGACGAGTCTCTAACAGAAGAAAGAACAGGAAAATCAATTCCTTCTCCTATAGCAGATAGAACCACTATCCAAGGAACAACGAAACCTTGGTCTCTAATAAACTTGCTTTTTCATTAACAATTCAGTAGTACCAACAAAGCAAAAACTAACACTAACAGCTACCAATAATCACCGGAAGAAAAACCAGAAATCCCCAATCTTAAAGCAGAAGCTTAAATCTCGACCCCAAAGATGTACATCATAATTAGGAACAAGGATGTTGATATTTTGTAATAAACCTGATTCTTGGTAATATTGATAGAAGGTAGTGCGTGGAGATGTATGAGCTAGTGATAGAGTTGCTCATACAGAGCTCCTAGATAGATAGAGATAGTAATAGTGGTGGAGCAAGATGTAGTTCTCTGTAAACTCTAGATTGTTATTAGTATTTCTTGCTCACACATTACAATTGATATGTGATTGCCTTTTTATAGGCTACTGACCCTTGGCTTCCAAGTATACTTCCCTTGGACTCCAAGTATACATCTGTTTGCACTCCAAGTAATCTACGGTATTACTTGGTAGACCATCTACACTTGTTCACACCATAACTTTTTTTTCTCTTGTTCACATTACAAGACTAAACTCTATTCACACTTATCTGAGTTAGGAGAACATTACAAATTAGGATATTCTAACACTCCCCTTAATTTGTAATGGTCTTTGATTTCTTGATCTTCCCCCAAATTTTTTTATCCTTGGCTTCTCTTGCTCGCAGTGACTTCATTTTTCACTTGTCGTCATGGCGATGATATTTTGTCTTAGTTTCTCTATGGCTTTGTCTTAATCTTCTGGCTTTATAGAATGATAACTTAGTAGTAGTTTTTCTTCTCCTAGCGGATACATGTCCGCTGACTTCATGTATGGACTCATTTCACCTTTTGGTGTTTGGGGAGTATTGCCGTCTTCTATGCGGATACTCCCGTCCAAACATTTTCTTCTTCTCTTCCGACAACTTGGCTTTCTTGCCATTTCTTTTTCTTCTCTTTTCCGAAATCGAGTAGGTTGTCTTCATTGACGCTCTCTTCCCACAACATGAGGAGGCGATCGTTTGACGCTCTCTTCCCTCAATATATGGAGGCAATCGTTATAGACATTTTCTCGATATCGGCTTCTAAAACTCTTTAACGATTGAGGAGGCAATCCTTGGAGCTCTCTTCCCTCAATAGTCTCTTGAACTTTGCTAACAACTGAGGAGGCATATATGTTGCTCTATTCCCTCGACTTTGTCTTTCAAAAAAGTTGTCGACAGTTGAGGAGGCAATCATGTTGCCCTCTTCCCTCGACTTAATCTTTGTTGTTTGATTATTGAGGAGGCAAACATGTGTCGCTCTCTTCCCTCAATATTAATATCAGAAACGCAATCCCATGTGCACCTCCAACACAACTTCTCTGTTTTCATTTCATGGAGACACTTTTGCTTCTGTAAGTTTATTGAACTTACGAATTCAGTGGAGTTTTGTTTCTTCTTCTTTTTTCTATCTTTTCTTTTTTCATCTTTTTCTTTGATGACACTTGGGATTCGGTGATAGCTAACTTTATTGTGCTAGCCTTCTTCAAAGTTGACATTTTTGATATGTCGATGTTGCATAAACTTTGTCTTGTAGTTTCCTTAGCAGTAGTTTGTTCTTCTTCCAGTGGATACATGTCCACTGATTTCTTTGACGAGTCGAAAACATCTCCAGAACAAGTACACTCGAGACATGCGGCTTTGCAGTGCTAAGCAAATACTACAACAAAGAAATGAAGCGCAACATGGTATCAGAGCTTAGTTCGATCTATATGGGCGTTAAGGTCCGCTTGCGACGAAAATCAAAATCGATGAGAAGATGTGATGCTTAAGAAGATGAGAGGATTCAAACCCCAACGACCAACACAAGCTATCACCCAATCAAGTGTAAAAGAAAAAGAAGAACAAGAAAAGAAAGAAAATGAAAAGAGATGAAAAACAACATGAAGAATTGCTACAGAAGTTCTAAGTTAAGAAAAAAGAAGGATTATATGCAGAAGTAGGCCTGGTCTGGACCCTCACTTTCATTTCTAGACCACTTTTTTTATTTCTTGTAAAACTAGGCAAGTTAAACGGATTCCATCCACTTTAACCATCTCGGTCAATTTATCGCGTTGACTTGTCAATATCTCGCCAAAATATCATATAGGGAGATCTCATACATGTGGTAAGATTACTGAAATGTCCTTCACACGTGTGTGTCAGTCACACTAGGTAAGATGTCCACGTGTTGCTAAAATGGGCTTTTTACAAATCTAAAAAGACCTAAAATGCATTCATTCAGTTCCTCCTTTCCTGTTCTTCTTTCTATCTCTGTTCTTTACCAGCCGCTTCCGAAAATAAGAGAGATTAATGTAGAAAATCTAGGGTTTGAGATGATTAGAGAAAGATAGTGGTAGCTGCAGAAAGGGTGGAGGATGTTGAAGGCGAGCTGAGAAAGGTGTTTCGATTGTGGTTGCGAGCTAAAAAAGCGATGCGTTGCAGTTGATTTTTTTTTTTTGTCTTAAAAGTTGCAATTGCAGTTGATTTGAGATATGGTGATGAAATACAAGCAGTTGATGGTGGATTTGATTTGGGTTTGTGTCAAATTTACAATCTGACTCTAGTTGGAGATGTTACAATTTTTTTTTTAGGGATTTGTGGTTATCTGCATTTGAGATGAAATTGATAAGGAATTGAAATGATTTTTGGTGATGTGTTTGCTGATTGAGACTTGGTAGAGGATATTTAACAATTTAATTATGATGACAAGATGGAGACAAGAGTGGTTGCTGTTGAATTAATGAAATGATAGATACAAGGTCGTGAAAGGGTGGGTTTCATAGAATTGGAGACTCGAGCAAAATCAGTGAAGAAATGGGTTGGTTGTGAACAACACTGAGTACTCATTTTGCCGATGGTTTTGTGGTGATGTACGTCCAAGTTAGGTATTGTTCAGGTTCAAAATGATTATGAATGTGGGTTTGTTATGAAATGTAATTTTGCAGGTCAAGAAATCTATAAGGAGGAGCTAAGAAATCAGCAAAAATCTACCTTCTCACGAACTGAAAATGGAACACAACCTGTTCACAGAATTTCCTGAATGACGAGAACACAGAATGGAACATGAGAGTGGATGGAGACATCTGTTGTATACTTGAGAGCAGCAGGTGGTATTCGCGTTCAATTGGGGGAGGCATTTCTACGGGAATTCGAATAGGAGGAAGATAAGAAGTTTTGGAGGTAATTAAAGGAGATCTGTGGCATGAAAATAAATGGGTTCTTGCATTTGAATGAACATGGAATTTGGTGTTTGTGTGGTGAAAATTGTGTTAGAAGGCAGCAGAGAAGTGAGATTTTTGTGGTTATGTTGATGAATAAGAAGATGGGTTGCTCAAATTGAGTTTGAAACCATAAGATTTGTTGATTTCAGAAGGATGTTTGATTGATTGTTAGTGCAGAGAAAGATAGCGTTCGCTGCACAAAAGGGTGGTTCATGTCGAATACAAGCTGAGAAAGGGGTTTCAATTGTGGTTGTTATGAATTTATTACAGAATTAGAGTGAAATGGTTGTTGTGGAGGTTGAGATCGATGGGATCTATGCTGCGGAGGTTGAGATTCAGAAGAGGTTGTGTAATTTAAGAACCAAAATTGAGACAGAGATGAAGAAGTGGAAGTTGGATTTCAATTGAATTGAGAGATCGAAAAGGTGTTGGTTCTTTGACCTTGAAGTTAAGAGAAGGATGTGCTGTAAGAGAGCTGTAATGATGTTGATGTGAAATAGGTGATGGTATAATTGATTTGAGTCCGCTGTTGTTGTTCCGAGCAGTATCTGAGACAGGGTTATGTTGCTCAGAAATGTGGAGAGCTGATGGTTTGAGAGAGAGAATGGTTGTTACAGAGGAGCTGGAGGCACTTGTGGAACTGCAGAGTTGTTGAGGTACTGTGTTAATTGAATGAGTGCAGTTTATAGTGAATTAGTGGGTAAGTTTGATGGCTGAAGGGATGAGCAGGTGGAGTTTTTGATGCAGTGCTGCAGAAGTTGCTGATGTGTGCATCACTGATTTCAGCTAAAATTGCAGGTATATTGCAGCTGCAGGAATTGATATTAAAAGGCTGGTTGATGTTGGAGTTGTGCTGCAGAGAAGTCACAACTGGTGGTAAATGGGTTTGTGTGTTGCGTCAGAGAATGTCAGATCTAAGAAAATGGAACAACCAAGAATTGGCTTTTTTTGTTACAGGAAAGTCTGTGGAGAATAGTTGTCTTGTGTTATTGAATTGAGTAGGAAGACAGAGATTATCGTGCTGGGATGGTCGAAAGAACTGAAGCAGTTGAAGTGATGCAATGTACAAGTAGTAGCAGGTGGTGTTGCTAGGTGTAGCTGGGAGAACAAATGGTGCTATGAGTCTGAGATGGAATTGCAGGGAGCAGGTGTTAGCAGTGATGTTGCTAGGTGTAGCTGGGAGAACAAATGTTGAAGAGATTAATGTGTATTTTATAGGTTTGAATGATTGGAAATGGGAGGTATTGGTGGAATTGAATCATATTGCAGGGAAAGAGATATAATATGGTCTTAGAAATCAAGAGGGAGTTTATCTCTGAAGCAGCAGCAAAACGCACACGAGGTGCTTGTTAAAATGCATGAACCGCACAACTCTTGTTTCAGCCTAAACTGAATTAGCTTTGCCGTCAATTAGATACTGCTTTTGATGGATTATATACACACATAGATGAGTTGAACTGAGAATGATGGGTTCTCTTTGCTTCTGAGAATGATGACAGGGAAATGGTCGTGATTACAGTACATACATGGGTTGAACTGAAACCGTTCCCCGATTTAAATCAGTGACACAGACTCAAATCGTCGATTCAAAGGACTTCAAAGGAGGAACTGAGTTAAATCAATGATATAACATTAAATCAGTGATACAAAGGACTTTTAGGTCTTTTTAGTTACACCTAACGGTGCTAACTTTCCATCCATCACTTTTGGTCAAAACTTGCCTAGTCTAGCAATAAATAAAAAAAGTGACCTAGATTTGAAAAGCACCAAAAAAACAGGCCTACTTTTGTAAAAAGCCCAAAGAAAGAGAACAGTTGCAAAGAAGCTATGATGCGAGCAAAACAAAATAAAAAGTGTGAGTTTGGAGAGAACAATATTGCTCCATATACGGGAGCTCTGTATGAGCAGCAACATCAAAACTAAGCTCATACATCTCCATGATCATCAAATATCTAAAAAATCATCTCGTATTAGAGCTTGTCTCGATCCATATGGGCGTCAAATTAAGCTTCCGTTTCAAATTGAAGAGATAAGAAGATATATATATATGAAGACATGATGTTGAAGAAGAAGAGAAGATACGCCCCCAAAAATCAGGTGTTACAGTGTGATTACAAATTGGAAAAGTCTAATTTGTAATCTAGTTTGCTTGATAAGTGTGAACTAGGTTCTATAACATTAGGTGTTAGAAATCTCTAGAGAATACTAGAGATAGGAATCAGTCAGCTGTTACAGTGTGAAAACATGAATATGTAACTGGTTTGATCAAGATAAGATAGAGAAAAGAATTCTCTAGAGTCTGTAAGGGTCGGTCTAAAAAGGCTAGCTAACAGTGTTCTCTAGAAAAGTCTAGGTAAAGTCCTAATCGGTATACAAAGCCTATAAAAAGGCAATGATGTCCTCAGTTGTAAGGTGAACAAGAACATTAATAAAAAAGTGAGTTTGAGAATCATCTTGTTCCATATCTAGGAGCTCTATATGAGCAGATCTAATCTATGCTCATATATCTCCGTGATCATCAAAACATATCAAAAATTCAACACGGTATCAGAGCCACGTTCCATCCATATGTGCGTGAAAGTCTTCCGCAAGATCGAAAAGAAAATAAGAGAAGAAAAAGAAAGAGCACCTCCTAATAAGTGATCAAGAAAAATTTATTGAGATGAGAAAATATGAAGTTTAAAGAAAAAATGAAGAAGAAAAAGGGAAAAAAAAATCTTCCTAATAAGTGATCAGAGACTGAGAGAAGAGAGCGTTGACAAGTCTACCTCCTCAACTGCAAAACAAGGAGTTTGAGGCCTCCTCAAATATCAAAGCAAGCAGTGTCATCTTTTGCTTTGATATTTGAGGAGGCATGAGTTTGAGGCCTCCTCAAATATCAAAGCAAGGAGTGTCATCTTTTGTTTTGATATTTGAGGAGGCATCTGTACCTCTACCCTCAAACTCCTTGTTTTGCAATTGAGGAGGCAGTACCTCTATCCTCAAACTCCTTGTTTTGCAATTGAGGAGGCAGATTTGTCATCGCTCTCTTCCCTCAGTCTCTGATCACTTATTAGGAAGTGTTTTTTTCTTTTTTCTTATATATATTTTTTTTTGTTCATTTTTTTTCTTTGGTGACACTTAAATTGTAGATCAAATGTGAACTCTTCTTAATAGTGTTTCCACTTCCCTTGTATTTTTTCTTTGTCAGCAACTTTTTTCTTCTTCTCGGGTGTTTTTAAACTTCATATTTTCTCTTTGTTTTTAAACTTCATATTTTCCACTAAATCTATGCTCATGCATCTTCCCCCCGTAATTTGTAATTGGTTTTTGTTCTTGATCTTCACCCAATTTTCGCTTCGGCAGTTGTTTGCTTTCCGCTCGCAGTAGTTTTTTTTTTTCTACTTTTCCTTGTAGTGTCTCCATCGCCTTGTCTTCTGTTTTCTTCTTTTGTTGCTAGCCTAGAAATTTTGCTAGCTCTTCAGTTGCCATTTTTGAAGCTTGATCTCATAGATGGTTCAGAGGTTCCACCTTTACCCAACCATTTTTTCTTCTTCTTATCACGAGTAGAATTTAGAGTCTCGTGACAACATGGCACTCCTGCCAATTTTTTTCTTTCTTAATTTGAGGAAGCAATCTTCTGTTGCTCTTACCCTCAAATCCTTCTCTGATCACTTATTAGGAAGTGACCCATTTTTTTGTTTTGTTTTCTTTTTCTTCACGGAGACGTTTTTCTTCTTCAAAAACTACTGCAACTTTTTTCAACAAACTCACGAGTCTGAACATCTTCTCAATACATGAAACAAAAGAGAATTTAAAAGAGGTGTAAATGAATTCACCAGGAGATACTAATCCAATCTCTGCTTTATTTGACATGTTCACGTACCTATATTCTATAGAGGAAATCTTGTGGAAAGATAAATCTAGAGAATTATGGTTACAATAAGGTGATAAAAATATGTCATTCTTTCACAAATCCACCATGTTTAGAAGAAAACGAAATAACATTTCTTGGCTTAAAGCCAGAAATGGGACTTGGTTAACAACTAGAGAGGCCATTGGTGAAGAACTCATCACATATTTTCAACAACTTTATAGCAAAGTTACTGACAACATCACTGATACAATTAAGTCCAAAGTTACTCACACAGATAATGAGGCTCACACAGATAATGAGGCCCTAGTGGCCCCGTTGACAGATGAGGAAATAAAGAAAGTTGCCTTCCAATTGGGAGCAAAAAAGGCACCAGGACCTGATGGGTTCACTGTCCTGTTCTATCAAAATTACTAGGAAATGGTAGGAGAAAGTGTCACTATGATGGTCAAACAATTCTTTGAGTCTGAACATCTTCTAACACAGTTTAATCATACAAATATAGCCTTGACACCAAAAAAAACCCTATGGCTGACTCTGTCGACCAATTCAGGCCTATCGGGCTGTGCAACTTTGCTTAAAAAGTTGTCTCTAAGACTACGGCTAATAGGATGAAGCCATTACTGGAAAAAGTAATATCACCTAATCAAAGTGCATTTGTCTCCAAAAGGCAAATTGTTGACAATATTGTGTTGGTCCATGAGCTAATACATTCAATCAAGCATAAAGAAGGAAGGGTGTGATATGTTGCCATAAAGTTGGACATGTCCAAAGCCTATGACAGGCTTGAGTGGTCTTTTTTGGCCAAAATTTTGACTAAATTGGGCTTTCATCCAAAGTGGATAAAGCTAATTATGAATTGCCTGGGAACTGTATCGTATTTTATCATTCTTAATGGTGCCCCATTGGGGAATTTTAAACCAGAAAGAGGATTAAGGCAGGGGACCCTTTATCCCCTACCTATATATCATTTGCGCAAAAGCATTATCGTCTTACATCAAACATCCAGAAGAAATTAACCTGACGACAATTTGCTTTTTGCTAAGGCCACCATTCCAGAGTTCCACGCTATTAAAGAGTACCTGCAAAAATACTGTAAAGCAAGTGGTCAAGAAATTAATTTCGACAAGTCGGGAATTTTTTTCAGTAAAAAAGTTCATCCAAAACATATAAGGATATTAGCAAAAATTCTTAATATATCTGAGCTCAACCTTGGGGAAAAATATCTAGGGGCTCCTATAACAGTTTTAAGATCAAAAACACAAACTCATCTCGCCCTCCTTTCTGCTGTAGAAAAACGAGTTAATGGTTGGCTCACCCAATTCTTATCCAAAGCAGGAAGAACCACCTTGGTAAAACATGTGGGCCAAGATATGTCGTTATATCAAATGGCAACATTCCTGATCCCTAAAAGCATGTGTCAGAAGATTGATAGTCACTTGAACAGATACTGGTGGGGTGAAGATCCTAATTCAAAAAAGCGAAAACTTCACTTGATAGCGTGGGAAAATATTTGCAAATTAAAACAAGAAGGAGGTCTGGGATTCGGAATTAGCGAAATTAACAACATGGAAATGATGGCGATGAGTGTGTGGAGGTTAGTAGAGCAACCAGACTCACTCCTAGCAAAAGTTTTAAAAGCTAAATATTATCCTAAGACAGATATCCTAAACTCTAAATTCTCAGACCGATCCTCGTGGGTCTGGAAATGCTTACATCGTACTATGTGTAAAATCAAACCATTTATATCATGGGTAATGGGGGAAGACAGTTTCATCGACCCATGATGTGACAACTGGATACCTGGTAAAGGGATTGCTACACCAAAGAATAACTCTGCTCCTGATGTAAACTTGAAAGTACAAGACCTCATAATTCAGGAAACAAGAACATGGGATACAGCAAAACTAAGTGTTGTCTTTGATCAAAATACAAAAGAATTGATTGAACAAATCACTCTTAGTGTTGAGCCCTCTAGTGATAGAAGGGTATGGGTTCCATCAAAAGATGGCAACTTCAATACAAAATCTGCCTATTGTGCTCTCAGCACGAGTGGGGACAAAACAAACAATGAACTTTGGTTAACCTTGTGGAAACAAAACCTCCCTGAAAGAATTAAGTTGTTTGTGTGGAAAGCTTTGAAAGGGGCATTACCTACTAAATAAATTCTACATAATCGTATACACAGTTCCGAATATATTTGCCCTAGGTGTAAATTGAAATCTGAGACCATTACGCATTCCCTAGTATCTTGTGCTAGACTGAATCAAGTATGGGTAATCCTAAATATTCAGAATATACAGTTCCAGAATTTTACCTTTGATCAGTGGATTAGATATTGGCTCCGGCTACAACCTTACAAAGATTCTTCTGGAAGAGATGATTCGTTCATGAAGATTGCGTGCATGATGTGGTCAATTTGGACAAGCAGAAATGAGATCGACCACAATGACTTACTAGAAGAACCTTCAACAATCTGGGCAAGAGCGAAATCCATGTTGATAGATACCCCTAAAGCTCCAATCATGAACAAGATATCTGCAATAACACCCCATCAGTTAACATCTCCATGGGAGGATCCTCCAACAGATTGGATAAAGATAAATGCTGACGGTGCTTGGAATCTAAACTCTAAAGAACGAGGAATGGGGTTCATTATCAGAAATTCAGAACTAATATTCATTTTTGCTCAAGCAACTTACTTGGATTGCTGCTCAGCAGAAGAAGCGGAGATTCGAGCCATTAGAGATGCCCTAAATCCTGCGTGGAAGAACAAACAGGATTAGATTATCATTGAAAGTGATGCCATGAATACCTTGCACCAAATCAATCATAAGACATTTTTGAGAGACCAGAGAACTCACTTTCTATTTCAAGATGTGGAAAACGTAATCCCTAAATTCAAGTCTCTTCGCTTCACTTATATACATGGAACTGCTAATAAAATAGCATACGATCTGGCTCAGTGGGCTAAGACTAATGTGAGTCAGATGGTCTGGTCTATCCCACGGATCTGGTTATTGCCAACTCTTTGTAACGACCACAGTGTGTTAAGAGGTGATATGTAATCTTCTTATTTTGCCTATAAAGAAAAAGCACTTAAAATCAAAGTAGTCAAATTCAGAAATGAGAGTCCACTGCATTTAATAAAAAAAAACTGACAAACTTTACCTCTGACAACAAAACTAATTCAAAAATCTTACCTCACACAAAACGAAATTCAATAAATTTTCACCCATTTTCGGGCCTTGTACGACACTTTGTACCCCACCGTTCTCCCCGCGATGTGGCATTTTTTCATTGGTGCTGGAGCAAGCAGGGGACCCATTGGTGTTGGATGAGCCACTAACGCGATGAGACGTCGCGGGGACAAAGTTTGGAGGCAAAAAAAGCGGGGTATAAAGCATTTTCGGGCCTCGTAACACAACTACCAAAATAAAACACTAATCTTCTCTGCCACAAAGATGCTAGCAGTGTATCACTAAAATCCATTTTACCACCCGTCAACCCCCCCTTCCCCCATTTAAAGTTCCAAATCCAAAATTTCCCATATTTCCATAGAAACAAGCACAAAAAACCATATAACACAGGAGATTTATTCTAAAATAATCAGCAATTTGCAATGTCTGACACTGCTAATTTCCATAACAAAGGACAAAGCTCTCGTAACAACAAAAGCAGAAAAATCTACCAGATACTGTAAAACTTTAACTTTTTTAAATAATATAACCAGACCCATCAAATATAAAAGAAGTATTTGCATCAAAAGAATATATTATATATATATATAAAAGAAGTATGATGATCCATAGACTCCCCAGGTACATCTTCATGCCTAGAAGGTTTCTCTTTCCCACCAACTAATCTAGCAGGATTACCCACAGCAGTTGTTTTTCACCAATCAACTCCCCCATCACTAATCTTCGGGTGCCGATTTCCCGTCCCACCTAGCGTTACATGATGCAAAATCGACACATCCAATTACGGCAGATTCTCAAAATATCCCTTTTCCCAATCTTCGCCGGGGATGTATATCCACGGCAAAAACATCCTCAATCCTAGAATGTAATGCTAAGGCTAATTTGTGTGCAATTCTAAAAACCTTTGTAATTCAACAAACAATGTGAGTAAGACACACAAGTTGGGTTACGAGCCCGGACTGCTCTTAAATCGGCTACAATCGCAGAACGTAAACCGGAATCGGTTGCGAACGAGTTCAGACACAAATCATATAGAAGTGTTGATAATAAGGTTGGAAGAACAGAGTTCGTTACCTGATCTTTCAAGGGAAGAGGGTGATGCTAAAGAAGGTTCTGATTCTGCATCACGCCGTGCTTCCGCTTTGATTCGAGACCATCTTCTAGTAATTCTGATGTTGCTGTTTTTATTATTGTAGGTTGCTGACTTGCTGCGGTGGTGTTGCAGGTTAATGTTGCGGTGAAGGATAAAGAAGTTCACCTCCTGGCATGATGATGGCGTATGTTAGCAGAACTTGAAGATGAGGATGATGAATTCAATAGAGGAGGAAGATGATAGGATATGAGGTTCTTCTGGGTTGCTTCATTTTTCTGTAAGTACCCTTAAATTTGTTATTTATTGCGTTTATGACACGAAAAATCTAATCTTTTGAATGCATTTGATGATGGCCCAATTTTTATTTTTAATTTGTGGCCCAATTATTTTATTTCAGTACTCTTTTAATTTTTAGTGGATTAGCCGGTAAAAAAATTATAACTAGCTCTTGTATGTTAGGTCACATGTTTAAATCTTCGTGCCGATCGTTTTCACGTAATTTTAATGTTTTTGGTTGAAATCTTGGTGCCTATTAAGATTGAAACATTTTTTTGTTCTTAGAAATGATTAGCGCGAAGAATTGAATCACTGACTTCGAATAAAAGAGTTAATTTATTGGCCGATCATGTTATTTTTGTTTGATTATTCGATTGAATTTGGGGTTAGTAATATTGTGATTTGTTGATTTTTCTATGGCTACCGTTGACGTAAGTACTTTGAGTTTTTAATTAATCAATTACGGGTGTTGTTAATTTATTTATATACTGGTGTATAAGTTAAGATTTAATAAAAAAAATAATAGTTTGTTAACTTAAATCTTAACTTGTATGCTGGTATACATGTTAACAACGCTAGTAATATCCATTTCAAAATATGAAATCATAAAAACACAAGTCAACACAACTGTATTGAGATGCGCTGGCTTGTGATACAAACAGTCATAACCTTTCTCATAATAAAAACTTTAGCTCATCTTAATTTGTTTTGGCTTGATCTGGCTCAAGGAAGTTTGATTTAATCTAACTATTATTATGGACAAATTTTCATAGTTGCTGATAGGGGAATCTGTTTATTTGGAAGAATACCAATTTGTTTTATATGAATTTTGATACCCTCCCAAATAAAACTGGGTACCTATTAAAAAAAGGGAAGAATAAAATTTCATGCATCGGAAAGAGAAAAAAAAAAGTAATTAAATAAATGAACACTACAACCAACATGCTAGGAGAGTTTATGTGTACGACCAAATTTGTGAAGTCAAAGTAAAAAAATACTAATCGGAATATCCAATTCTGATGTCATTGGTGTCTAGATATAAACGAGGACATAGTCATTTTGATTTTTGAATCATTTTGTATGAGGCCTGAACCCATAAAGACATTGTTCTCACCTCGGTGCTATAATAAGGATCCATTAAGGGGCGGAGTTGGGCATAAATAATATTTTTTCTATTTATTGTTCGTATCTGCAAAGTGAGATTAAGCCCCTACTTACTTTCAGTCTTGATTCCCCATTAGGTCTGCTCTGTCGATTAGCTCTTTAGAAAATGAATGATGAACATTAAGAAAAAATAATTTTTTTAAACTCTACAAATAAAATAATAGTGCCTCGACTAGAGTTTAGTTTTCCGTAGGAAACCGCAAAATATACCAATTCCAAAGGTAGAATATGTAGGAAAAAAAATTCATTGTGCGAGAACAAACAACGAACAAAACGATGATTTTGAGATTTCTTGTAAAAATAGGTTTCGGGGGCAGTTGATAAGTGACGAGAGCATCTTTCCCATTTGGTAATACTTGGGCCAGTTAATGAGTATTGTTTACTTGTATATACTTATATATAATCAAAAGTTTAACGGGAAGAAAAAGAACAATTAATTGGGGATATTTTACTGTAGCTGCCAGCATGATTTTTCCATGTCGGCAATCTATCGACCATGCCGGCACTTAGCCCCAGTTAAAAAAAAAAGTATCTCAATTAACCCTTCAAAAAAAAAGGACAATTTTTCTTTTTTTTTTAAGAAATTATAAAGTCCGGTTTCATTTTATTGATCGACATTTTCTTTGAAGACGATTTGCTGTTTTCTAATGGAAGCGAAAAAATGATTTAATGAAAACAAGACGGTGAGAGTTCCGCTACCATTCTATGGGAACTCTCATGACTCCATAGAGCCTACAGATGAGCTGAAGGTGATCAGGATCCATTGAATTATGTTGGGAAAATTTTGGGGTTTGGGGCAGATTTCTTCAAGGGACATGATTGTCGGATGGATTTGTCCGGAACATCTTGCATATTAGTACACAAATTAAAACACTAGATATACTTATTTATGATGAATAGAAATGTGTCGGAATAATAGCATGTTTGGATATCATTCGAAAAATTTCTTTTTGACTTCTGGAAATAAAAAAGTCAGAAGTTAGTTTAGGTACACAATTTCATATAATTTTTAGGAGCAGAATTTTTTGACTTCTACTTCTGACTTCTGCTTCTGGAGAAACACAAGCACTTCTGTTTCTGGTATCCAAACATGCTATTAATTACCTATAGCATGTTTGGATACCAAAAGTAGAAGTGCTTCTATTTCTCCAGAAGAAGATGTCAGAAGTAAAACTATTTTGCTTCACAAAAAGTTAATTTTTTTATTTTTAGAAATTGTTTTGAAATTCAACCACCAAAATAACTTCTTGCTTTTCCACTTCTAAAAGTCGAAAAATAACTTCTAAGTGTATATCCAAATAGGCTATAAAAGCGTACAAGGATGTGTAGACTTGTGATAAATTTATTCTAAACCTTGCTTATAATATAAACTTTTCTTTAATTTGATCCATGACTTTATAAAAAAAAATATGTGTTGGTACTGAATAGGTATGGGCCGGCCTCCTGAGCACGCCCATCCTTCCTGACAAGATTCAGTCGAAATCCCAAGTTTATAATGTCAGCATGTCTCAATGCACCTCAACCTCCGACCTTATACTACACAGAGAGAAACAATTGTGAAAGTAGTATTTCCACTGGTGCGGATTTAACTCTCCCCTTCTTACTCACAAGAAGAAAAATAGAGAGGGTGAACTGAACTTGATTATAGTATATAGAATGCATTCCTACTCATCTAAGTTTGCTTACTCTGATTCTTATCATTCATATAGATGTATAATTATCACTTTTAAAAAAATAAATAATAGTAGTAGTAATAAACTGCTGCTTTGTAAGAACCTCTATTTGTTTATGAACAAAATTACATTAAAAAAAATCAAAATGACGCTAAACAAATTAGTCATGAAAAGTTAAGCCACTATCGATGATTTATATAAATTCAAGTCTTATCTTTTGGTTGAGAATTACCAATGGGAGTCAATCTCTGTCTTGGCAAGACAGTGGCTTAACAATACAGAGAAAGACTTAAATTTATACGTGTTTATTCCTCAACTATTACCAATACTGAAAATAGGTGCTCCACGTTTATACATACTAGTGATGTAAACAAAATGTAATCATGTTATTATCAATTCTTTGTTGTCTGTTCAACCTACTATTTAAACGTCTATGTGTTAGGGTTTATTATTTTCATTCTTTTATTGCCTATTCGTCTCTTCCTTAGTCTCAAAAATCACCGCCCCAAATCATGGCTTCTGATGTTGATGATCAGTATCAACAACTAGATGATACTCGCATAATGATTTATACTCTCATATGTAAAAGAATATTAACTAAGTAATATACTACTTACAATTGAGAGGAGAAATTATTCTTTTTGTTGTTTATCATGATCATCAACATTGGAAGCCATGATTTGGGGTGGTGGTTTTCGAGACAAAAAAAAGAGACGAAGGGGCTGTAAAAAAGTGAGAATAATAGATCCTAATAAACAGATACTCAAATAGTAAGTTGAATAAATAACAATGAAGTAAATATCATTACACTTTATTTTACACACCAGTGTTTATAAACATGGAGCATATATTTCCAGCATTTATTAGTTATAGGTACCAAGTAGCACAGGGGTGTAGAATCCGAAGATGAGCAGTGCTTTGTCTATTCCTAATATATTAAAAAAATTATAGTCAAGCTCGATATATTTGGTTATATAGTCCAAAAAAAAAAACAGGGTTCATAGCAAAATAAGTGCTACCAATCACACTATAAAGCGGGTAGATTACAAACTAGAGTACGAACTTCTCTCAACAGAGTTCACAACCCACATAAGCTCCACAATAACAATAAGGAGTCTCCTACTTTCATCTAAAGTACTAGTTTTTGAGCACTCTCTGTTACAGAATTTGGTCATTTCTTAAGAACTCCATTCATTTTGGAAAGAAAAACTTTGGTTTTACCTCTGATAATAATCAAAATAAGATGCCAATTTAGCAACACATAAAGGTATCATGCTCGTCGGGAGAGTTTATATGTACATTTAAATGTGTGGGGAGTCAAAGTTTGAAGAGATCCCTTCGATATTTGATCCCCATACAATAGTTATAATCACTTTCTTGGGACTGATATGTGGTCGGAATTTAAATTTCAGTGACCTGTGTATGGTTAATTGCACTCACCATGTTTTCATTTAGGACATTGATCGATGAAAAACCATCTCTTCATTTCCTATTGTTTTCCTTTTGGATCGGGAAAACCTCTTTTTTACACTCTCTCCACTTGTTTGCATTTGGCTTCACCGTTGTACTATACTAGAAAGTTTCCAATAATCAAGGGTTTTTTCTACTTTTGTCATATTTAATTTTTATTTAATTTAAATTTCTAATTAATCATATTTGTTGCAGAAAAAAATGGAGGAATTATGAGTGACTAGGTGTGTTAACATGTGTAGGCTTGTAATACTTTTTCTTATCCTAGTTTGTACTAGTTGCTTAGATCAACGGTTATGGAATGAGTGTGTTTTGCGCTCATTCACTGCCAAATCCAGCGAGAGATCAGGTGAAAGAGTAGTTTTCACATTATGGAATGAGTAGAAAATAGACTAAGAGGCTGATCATTAGCCGCTTAAAAGAAAAAAATTACCCAAGCGGTTAGCCGTTTTGAATATATTTAGAGTTTTTTTATTAATAAAACTAGTGTGGGATCCGTTTTTATAGAGTTTTAAATAAATAAAAAAGCTAAAAAAGATGCCCGAGTCTTTAGCCGCTCGAGGTCTTTTTTTCCCAAAAGGCTGACATTCAGCCGCTTAGTGAAGACTTTCGACCACTCATTCGTCACAATGAGTGTGTGAGTGAGTTTTGATGAATGCGTGAGTGTTCTCACTCCATAGCAGCACCTAATGTGATTAAATCCAGTGAAATTTATTCATATTGAATGAGAACTCTCACTCCATAGCCCTTGTTCTTAGGTTAATCTTATTATTGTCAGAAATGACATTTGAATCCCTAAACACCTCCCTACTCTACTTCTTATCTTAATTGTCAATATGTTCGCCACTTATTATATATGTAAGTAACACCTCCGTATGATTATTCACTGAGATGTAATCACAGTTTTAAGGGGTCGAGTTAAAGCTTGAAAATAACAAGAATTGATTTGAAGTTGCTTCAATGGGCATCCCAATGGAATGGTTGCAACATCATTTTCCAAAGCAACTCCGAGCCTATTCTCAAGTTGTTGACGGGAATATATGCGAACGCGAGATAATTTAGATTCAAGATTAGTGAAGATTTTTGTTATAATCCTAACAATTGCATAAATTTTAAAGTGCAAGGTTTTATCCCAAAATATAGATTTGATACGGCTCAAACAACCTATATTTCTACTTATTGTAATAGATTTGGTATCACCAAATATTGAACAGGGGAAAATCTTAGAACCTTTTAAACAATTTAGAATGCCAAATCTGGAATGCAATTATAATCAACTCTCTTCCTCGCTACAAAGAGACATGTGAGGTTTTATGGAATGAACGAGGTTTAATCCTCCTTTTCGAAAGAAAAGAAAATAACAAGAATAATTCAATATTAGATTACCACATATAAAAAAAATTGAGGTCATTTTAGTAAGGTGGTGAACCAAAATTTTAATCCTTTACGACCAAATATATGTTATGTTTGCTCTCGATTTTCACCTGTCGGACACTTAGTTAAGAACCCACATTTGGGAATATCAACTCTGGTTCTGTGTCTTCATTTTCCTTACGAATCGAAAATAGAAAAGGAAAACAAAATAAAAAAATAAAATAAAAGATTAACCTCCTCAGTTTCTGTATTTTCCTTGTATAACTCTTCACTTGTATTGTTACGTTCTTAATTTATGGTTCTTTCAAATATGAAATTTCGATTATCTTCACCTAGTTGCAATTGAGAATCGTTAGCCTCCCTAATAATCATATCTCAAGTTTAATCTTAACAAAATAATGCATCTACAATTAATTAATCAATGGAAATTTTGAGTATTACTAAATTTATTTGGATAAAGGGTTCTTTATATTAGTTCATAATATCCTATTACTGTCTTTCTGGGTATTTCCCAATTTGTGGAGATATCCCCTAAATATTGGTTCTTAATTACTAGTTTAACAAGATATTATCATCATGTAATTTTTCCCCCTTTTTTCGTACTAATCCATGTAAATCAGTCTCTTCATTTCCTATTGATTTTGTTCGGGGGTGACCTTGGATAAACAAGTGTAGAAAGAGAATTTTCATGGATGAGCTTGGATTATTTCAGGAGCGGTGTGAGGTATGGTCAAGTGGAGACA
Organism: Papaver somniferum; assembly: GCF_003573695.1. Taxonomy (NCBI): domain Eukaryota; kingdom Viridiplantae; phylum Streptophyta; class Magnoliopsida; order Ranunculales; family Papaveraceae; genus Papaver; species Papaver somniferum. The sequence goes on from NC_039367.1 coordinate 140,078,269, forward strand.
GTTGCTTTTATTTTTCATCGAGTTCTCAAAACCTATTTATGCATATTTAAAAAAAACGTATTAATTTTTTTTATTCATTGTTTATCCTTACAAAGTGAGATTATTTTTTTTTGCCCCTTCTTACCTTCAATCCTAGTACCGCCATTGGTTAGCTCAATAACAACAAAAATAAATTATGAATATCATTAATTGTTTGAGTAGTTAAGTTCTAAAAGTTATACCAGTGGCTGAACCAGGATTAACGGTCAGAAGAGACAACAAAAAAATGTCACCTCATAAGCAGTAAGTGAAAAGACGAAAAATATTTTTTAGTTTTTTAAAATATATATAACTAGGCTTTGGGATCTATTTGGAGAGTGTAGACATGGCCCCTACTGGCTAATACCTGCCTCCGCCCGTGAGCTATGCTAGCAAGATATTTTGGTCAAATAATATACAAAATTCATATTCTTATTGGTTTTTCTGTTGGTTTTGATTGTTCTATGCACCAATAATGCTTGGGTTTGAGCATCAATGATTTGTTATGATATAACCAAGGATTTAGCCAAATGTTTCCCAACTTGCCAACTGATGGAGAATCAGGATGGGCAAGCCCGGCTTTCATCGATCATTTTTCTTATACTCTCTCCGTCCCACTATTAAGTGACCTACTTTATAACTAAATTTAGTTATAAAGTAGGTCACTTAATAATGGGACGGAGGTAGTAGGATATAACAAGGACAGTCAAAAGCGAAAAAGAAAACCATTAAGGTAACAAATTACTATTGTAAGTGTTTAGCAAGGATAACTACTTAGATGATAGCAAATTATTATGCCATCTTAACATGGTGTTTCGTTTCTTTTTCTTCTGGATCTGGCTTGTCTAGCTCTGATTGAAATTACTTGACTCGTCTAAATCTTTCTTTTTTTACGGCAAAGAGCAAATTTGATTATAAATGGTTCTGTCTCACTGAAAATGTGAAAAAGAAACCAGAAAGATTACATGGATGTGCAAAGAACAACAACCCAATTACAAATAAGAGTGGATAAAGTGAAACCGGAAAAGATATATGTGTATTGAGTCCAATTGAATAACAATGTTTTTACTTCCGCAATAATCTGCTTAGAGTTTCTACTCACACTATTATATAGTCTGTTATTTCTTTCTCTCCAAAAACTCCACCAAATAGTAGAAGTCAAATATCCCCATGGTCTTTTAAGTCTCTTCTTACTCCTTCTGTTACTCCATCACCACAAAGTTCTTCTTACATCACTAGCAAAAACCCATCTGACTCCGAAACTACTCATGAAATGACCAAACCTCAAAAGTTATTTTGCAATGTAAAAACAAATGAGTATTTGTTTCCTCATGAACACCACACGACAAACAATCAACATCTTGTACAATACATGCCTTACAAGACTCGTCTAACTCTTACTCAATGTATTTGTTCTTTTGGTTAGTCAAGACTTAGTTGACTCAAATCATGTGAGTTGGTGGCTTGATCCCATGAATAAGAGGCACTTTGTTCCTTCACTCAAACGAGTCTGTATCAGACATTAGGTCTTTGTCAGGTAGCGAGTCTGTTCTGAAAAAAAACTATACAACAAACGGTCTGACTTCTGACCCGCTCCGAGTCAAGGGCCGAGACAGATCCATATCGCGAGTTAGATGCAAACAAGCATGTCGTAAGTATTGTTTATAGCCCTGCGGCCTCATCAAAATTTCGAAACTACATTGAAATACTTGTCTCAAGGTTTTGCCAGATTTCCCTACTCCTCACTGGTTTTCTTTTTCTTTTGGTTGTTATGTTTTCCTTGCATGAGTAACCACGGTTCATGTCTTGGTCTTAAAACATGTGTCTTACTTCGCTAACAATATACATGACAATCAAGGTGAAGAAGAAACGAACAAGGAACCAGAAACAGACTAGTTGTAAACCAGTTGGCTAGGATACTTTCTGCATACTTGGATTTACAAGAATAGGTTCGAATTATAGCAAAATTAGGATGGACATTAAGTTGGCATAAATAACAGTTATATTCCTGATTATCGCACCATAGTAAACATCATACCGACTATAATGTCGCAATGTACAAGGTCCTCCAACGACGGATATGCATTTCAGTGCATTTAGGTTGTGTAAGTATACAATATAACACCAAAAGGGTCTGCTGGAATAGGTGTGCGTGCATTATACCCATTTGTGCGTTGCACCTATTTGCTTCAGTTATGCTAAACTTGAATCATCGATCAGTGACTAATGTTACTCCAGCTTTGATCGTCGCTGTTAATTTCATCTTCAATAGAACAGATCTTTCTGCTATTAATCTCTCCATGCATTGCTTCTATCATTGGCTTCCAAAGTCGAACACGTGCATTTATGAACCAATTAAAGACCTGATCAAACAACCAGAACCCAGGTTTGAAGGCAAAAAAAAAAAAAAATGAGTAAAACCTTCATGAAGATATTCATTTTTTTGAATGATTGTCAGATTTTTGCTAAATTTTTGTTCTTTGAGTTGCGAGTACCTGGCTCCTTGTCAGTCCACTTCTTATTGAGAGCAGATGCTTTTCCGCGTCTCTTGGGTACCGGAAATCAACCACGTACAACTGAGCAAGTCATCTTCGGAACAACCAATATTTGCTTGGGAACATTAATTAAATACCCCTCCTTTTTTGGGTCTTCACAAATACCCTTATTTATAATACTTTTCCAATGAAAATGAACTAATATTTTTTTGGATAATGAAAATGAACTAGTATGTTTTTGACACGTGAAAACGTCAACCCAACCTTTTCCCGGAGATTGAATTGACTTAATATGGTTTTACATGTGCCAAAAACTAGGCCCTAAAAACATAAAATATACCCTATAACGATATTTGTGAAGTTTTCAGGAATATTTATGAAGATCCCTGAAAAGAAGGAATATTTATTTAATTTCCATTATTTATTATTTGCTATTACCTATTATGAAGGAATAAAGGAACTCACGGATGAAGGAAGTTCTGAAACATCCAAGCACCCAGGACCGAAACGGATTTTTCGTAAGAGATTCAAAATTCTCTTTTGTGCTTTCAAGTTCTCGCCCAGTATTTTGATGTCATGTTACTGCTATGGGAATCATTGTATTCCTTTAGTAGGGTTAATCACTCGAAACTCTTAATTCATTCACACACACATAACATAATTTATTAGTGTTTAACGTCTAGTTTAACGAAGAGATGTGCTCTTAAACACAAACATATTTGTAATTTTTCACATTAGGTCCAATGTCATGTGTTTATCTCCAATCTATTTGAATGGCTGGGGCCCTGGGGGAGTTCATATCACTTGGAAGTTAGAACCAAATGCCACAAATGTTTTCATGCTCATAAGTACAACCTGCACAACTTTAATAACTCACTGCACCTCAACCATATTTTCCTGCTCGATCATGTGTTTTCATCCAAGTACAAATTCCAGTTACCCATATGAAGTTCAAGGTTTCCAGCACAACAACAACAAGCACTTAAAATCAAAGTAGTAGTCAAATTCAGAAATGAGAGTCCACACCTTTTAATAAAAAACTTTACCTCTGATAACAAAACTAATTCAACGAAGTTGCTACACTTCTCCCGTTCCCTTTCCCGTCCCCTTCCCCCATTAGATGACAGCGATCTTAGCCCTTGATTTCTTGAATTGAAGTTAACAGAAGACCCTTTTATGTGACATCACACCACTATCTGTTTGACACGTAATGGAGTAAAGGGGAAAAGGGGTGGGGAAGGGAGTGGGAGAAGACTAGCACATAGTTAACAATTCGGAATACAGGAAACGTTCAGGACGGCAGACATACGTGTATTATTCATTTTGGTGGAACAGAAATTCGGTCCACTATTCGGTCAACGATTCGTGGAACGGGGATAGTACGGAACGACGTACGTACGTGTATAATTTATTTTAGGGATGTTATTTTGGCACCCAAAATACGGTCTGTGTTAATATATAAAAATATATATATATTTAACATAAATTCTAGGGTGAGTAGTAATATTTTATGTGTAAAATGAATATTTATGAAATATGTACTTAACAATCATCAAATGATCTACAGATCGATGGTTAAGTCACTTAATAGAAGTTAGTTCGGGAGTTCGACCCCTTCCAGGTACACAAATTATTTGTTGCGAACAATTCGGAATTCGGAAAAATCGCGCATGGTTCGGTTCATTCCAAAAAAGTAGCGAATCCTGATCGGAGTTCCAGACGGACACGAATTAGACGGGTAAAATTCGGATTCGGAACTTTTCGCGAATAGTTCTCCGAATTGCTAAGTAGGGACTAGCATTTTACCTAATTCAAAAATCTTACCTCTGACAAAGAAAAAAAAAATCAATAAATAAATTTTCACCAAAACTAGGGCCTTGTAACACAAATCAGTCGAATTCTTATCTGCTCAACAACCAAAACAGAACACTAATCTTCTCTGCCAGGAAGATGCTAACAGTGTATCACTAAAATCCATTTTACCACCCGTCAAACCCCCATTCCCCATTTAAAGTTTCAAATCCAAAATTTCCCATATTTCCATGGAAGCAAGCACAAAAAAACAATCTAATACAGAAGATTTATTCAAAAATAATCAGCAATTTGCAATATCTGACACTGCTAATTTCCATAACAAAGGACAAATCTCTCGTAACAACAAAAGCAGAAAAATCTACCAAATAATGTAACCGACAACAAATTTATCTGTTTTAACTTTAACTTTTAAGACACTTTTACGCGTGTATTGAATTAAGATTTATTTGGATATTTAACAATCATAAAAATTTCTAAGTATTTAATCAGGATACGTAAGAAATCATTAAATATTCATGGTATTCAATCAGTATTGTTTTAAATTCCACAAGTATCTTAGGTATTCAATTTATTTAAGATTTCTTAAAATAATTAAGGAACATATATATATGGATTTTTATGGCAAAATATGTATGTTATTATCTTATATCAATCTTAACCCAAATCGCAAGAGTTTCATGGATTCTTATGGACAATTTTTTTTTACCACAACATGGTATGTTTTTCCACCGCCACCATTACAAACCACCACCACCACCACACACCAGACAACCACACCACACACACCAACCACTACCCATCACTACCACCTCCACCTCCTCCGCCCACCACCACTCCAACCACCACCGCCCACCACCGCACCAAACACACCAACCACCACCACACCAAACCACACCACACACACCAACCACCACCTCCACCGCCCACCACCACACCACCACACACCAACCATCACCGCCACCACCACACCACACACACCAACCACCACAACCTCCACCCACCACCTCAACTTTTGGATATATATTTTTTTTATGGGAATGACGATGACCTTGGTTTTTTCAAATAAACTTACTAATCTAACTATTTTTAAGGCAATCAATTATAATCCAGAATCATATATCTATAAGAATCTTAAAGATTCTTTAAGAAACATTATAAATCCACTAGATTCTGGTAAAACCAGTATCTAATTTTATCAAGATAAATCATCATCCAATACACCCTATTAAATAATATAATATAACCAGACCCATCATATATAAAAGAAGTATGATCAATTGATTCATCAGGTACATCTTCATGCCTAGAAGGTTTCTCTTTCCCACCAACTAATCTAGCCGGGTTACCAACTGCAGTAGTTCTTGCAGGCACATCAATTAGCACTACACACCCTGCACCAATTTTAGCACCTTCACCAATCAACACCGCATCACTAATCTTCGGGTGCCGATTTCCCGTCCCACCTAGCGTTAAATGATGCAAAATCAACACATCATTTCCCAATCACTGCAGATTCTCAAAATATCCCTCTCCCAATCTTCCCCGGGATGTATATCCACGGCAAAAACATCCTCAATCCTAGAGTTTAATGCTAAGGCTAATTTGTGTGCAATTCTAAAAACCTTTGTAATTCAACAAACAATGTGAGTAAGACACAAAAGCTGGGTCACGAACCCGGACTGCTCTTGAATCGGCTACAGTTGCAGAACGTAAATCGGAATCGGTTGCGAACGAGTTCCGACACAAATGTGTTGATAATAAGGTTGAAGAACAGAGTTTGTTACCTGATCTTTCAAGGGAAGAGGGTGATGCTAAAGCAGGTTCTGGTTCTGCAACACGCCGTGCTTCCGCTTTGATTTAAGACCATCTTCTAGTAATTCTGATGTTGTTTTTATTATTGTAGGTTGCTGCGGTGGTGTTGCAGGTTGATGTTGCGGTGAAGGATAAAGAGGTTCACCTCCTGGCATGATGGTGGCGTATGTTAGCAGAGTTTGAGGATGATAATTTCAATGGAGGAAGATGAAAAGGATATGAGGTTCTTCCGGGTTTGGTTTCTTATTTTCCTGGAAGTACCCTTAAATTTGTTATTTATTACGTTTTGACACGAAAAATCTTAGGGAGAAGAATCTTTTGAATGGATTCGATGTTGGCCCAATTGTTGTTTATAATTTGTGGCCCAATTATTTATTTGGGGAGTGTTTTAATATTTTTTTTTGTGAGAGTAGCTGCTAAAAAATATTATACCTAGCTCACAAGTTCAAATCTTAGTGTAGATTGTTTTCACATGACTTTAATGTTTTTAGTTGAAATATTTGCTAGCTTTGATGTGCTATTGAGATTGAAACATTATTTTTTTTCTTGGAAGTAGTTAGCACGAAGAATTGAATCAGTGACTTCGGATAAAAGAGTTAATTTCAGATAAAAGAGTTAATTTGTTGACCTGATAGGTTATTTTTGTTTAATATTCGATTGAATGTGGGGATTAGTGAAATTGTGATTTGTTGATTTTTCCGATGGTATTATCGACATAAGCACTTTGGGTTTTTAATTAATCAGTTACGGGTGTTGTTAATTTATATATTGATGTATAAGTTAGAATTTAATGAAGAAAATAATGGTTTCTTATGTCGAATCTTAACTTGTATATTGTTATATATGTTAACAACGCAGTAATATCTACTTAAAAATTGAAACCTTAAAAATTATAAATGAATAACGGTATTGAGATGCGGAGGCTTGTGATACATACATTCCAAACCTTGTTCGTAATGAAAACTCTAGATCATCTAAATTTTTTTTGGCCTGATCTGGCTCAAGAAGTTTGATTTAATATAGCTCGTATTATGCACAAATTTTCTTGGTTGCTAATAAGGGTATCTGTGTACGTGGGAGGATCCCAAAATTTATATCAAACAAATTTGAAAAATACTGTCTTATATGGATTTTGGTACCCTCTAGATAAAATTGACACCCATTAACAATGTTGCAAGTTTTCTCATATTTTCGAATCTCAACAAATGCATAGCAAGCCTCCTAAAATTTCTTTCATAAGTCTCCGTTATAAAATTTGAAAATTTGTAAAACCTTGGGCTCATTCAGAAGAGGGAAGAAGAGAATTTAAAAATTTATAATCCCATGGGATTACAAATTCTGGAATTCATGTAAATCTCTCGTGTGTTTGGAAACTCATTTAAAATTCCTAGGATTTATATATACTCCCTCCGTCCCACTAATAAGTGACCTAGTTACTTTTAGAGTTTGTCCCATCATTAAGTGATCTATATCACTAAACAAGGAGATATTCCTAAAGTTATCCTTTTAATGATTATAAGAAATATAATAAATATGCATAATTTGGTAGTCATGTTTATATTCGTTACATAGGTGTTTTAAAATGCTTTTCAATAATACAAAGTTTGCGAACATCCGTGGTATAGTTTGAGAGATAAATCATTTCAAAATTTCACTATTTATTATCCATAAGGCTATAATTATAAAAAGTGCTTAAAAATACTTTTCCCCTTGTTTGCCTTAAAAATTGTGCAAACTTGAACTAGGTCACTTAATAGGAGTATAAAATTATCTTATTTTTAAGTCAATATACTATTTGGTATTACCCTTAAAATCGTAAAATTGAATATGAACGATTTTTTGGGGACCATGGTTTTTTTGGAGGACCATGGTTTTATTAGGCCACCTTCCCTATAGTGATAAGGGGTGTCCTAAAACGTTGAAATGGCTAACCTACCCTTAACCTAATTTAATTTAAAACCAACCTAATAACCACCTATATATATATATGTAACCACCACCTCCTCCCACCACCACCGCCCACCACCGCCGATTACCACCACCACCACCTCCGATTATCACCACCACCAACCACCGATTACCACCACCACCGCCGATTACCACCACCACAACCTCTGATTATCACCACCACCAACCACCGATTACCACCACCACCTCCTCCCACCACCACCACCACCGCCTATTTAAGAAATGTAACAACATCAATGCAATCACAATTAAGTTCTGTTACATGATAATTTTATCGAGTATAAAAGACGCCAGCCGCAGCCTAATTCTGCCATGGGACCACTCCAGAGGTATTTTCCAGCAAACCCTTCACTTTAATTTGATTTTGATTGCTTCAATCGAATAGAAATCATCAAAATAGGGTTTTAGTAGGAGTTACAGAGCCATGTTCGGTTAGGCCGATTTTCCAAAAATAGGGTTTTACTAACCAAACTTCTTGAAAATGAAGAACACGAAGAACAGTTCGGTGTTATTGGATTTAAAACTAAGTCACCGAACTCTCTGTTCGGTTGTTTCGCAAAAAATTTTAAAACTACAAAGTAACCGAACTCCACCCTTAGAACCGAAAAAAAAAACAAATCCAGTCTAACTGAACTGTGTTGTTGTGGCCACTATCTTGAGTTCCAAAATAACCGAACATAGCCAATAGAGTTCGGTTTTTTCGCAAAAAATTTTAAAACCACAAAGTAACCGAACTTAGCCAATAGAGTTCGGTTGATTCGTAAAAAATACTTTTAACCGAACTCCTTGTATTAGAACAACACAAGTCCATAAGTTCGGTTCCTTCGCAAAATAAGGATATCCCCGAACTTTTGTAGTAACCGAACGTTTGCCTAATTGCATATACGCATATATAAGCCCAGTTCGGTTGATTCGCAAAATATGTTGAAGTTTGCGAACCAACCGAACTTCTAACACTAGGTTACTTTTAACCTGCAGTTCGGTTGGAAACTTGGTTGCGTTGAAGTTTGCGAACTAACCGAACACACAAGATGTACCCAAATAAATTGTTAAGTTCAAAGTTCGGTTACCTACCATTTTATCCTAGGTAACCGAACATTACACTGTACGACCAAAACCTCCATTAACGAGCGAGTTCGGTAACCTGCGTGTTTGAAAAACATAACCGAACTACACTTTCAGGTGTGTTCGGTTACATGTTCTTGACATATGGTAACCGAACTGACCCAAATCTACATAAAAGATTTCATTTTTTTTGAAATTTTGGAACAATTCAACCAACATTATCTAAGTTTGAAGCACACTTGGGCACCCAAATACCCTTCCTCCGGTTGTGGTTGGTAAAATCCATCGTTTTTCATGTTTTCCTTCTTCATCTTCTCTAACTTTACCCTCTCAATAATTCTACTTCTTTGAAAAAAACATCTGATTTTTTAATGTCACTAATTATCTTTAACTTAATCATCTCACTAATCATTACACTAACTATTATTAACACTAACTAATCATCACCCAAAATTAATCAGGAGGGTAATTTAGGTATTAGTATAAAAATCCAGATAATGGGTGACCTAGATTTACTTCTAATGTCTTTACCCAAAATAAAACCATGGTCCCCAAAAAATCGTTCTTGAATATATATATATATATATATATATATATATATATATGAGATTTAAAGTTAAAAAAGGTGGGTCCATGAATCCCTTGATAAGTTTCCCAACAAATCTTAGGAGGAGGGGTCAGACTCCATATGGAGGATTTGCTGGAAGATTGAGTCCCGCGAGAAACATGATTCCAGGGATTTAGACAACCAAACATTCCGAAGGAAACGTAATTCCACCAAATCCCATGAACCCATAAATCTCACCTTTAAAATTCTACATCCAAACTCACCATAACTAAAAAAAACAATACAACCAACATGTTAGGAGAGTTTACGTATACGTATAAATTTGTGAAGTCAAAGTAAAAAAATAATATTGGAATATCCAATTCTAATGCCATTGGTGTCTAGATATAAACGTGGACATATATAGTCATTTTTATGGCCTGGGATCCGTAATTTTAAACCATTTTGTACGGGGTCTGAACCGATAAAGACATTGTTCTACCCCAGTGGGAGTACAAACAACGAACAAAATGATAATTTTGAGATATTTTATAAAAATATTCATAAATAGGCTTTGGATTGATAATCGAGGAGACCATCTTTTCCATATGGTAAAGCTGAGTGCAGTGGACAAATTATAGGGAATGAAAGCGACGTTTGAGCGTGGCTAAAGGCCTGATTCAAACGCCTTTCCTTTCTCTCTGCTCGAAAGCAGGGAAGGCTAGCGGAAATTTAAAACTGGGCGAGGTCTAGGATATCGCCAGAAAAATTGGAAAATCGAGGTGGGGGGCCTCTCTTTTGTGAAAACCAGCTACTACCCTGACCTCGCTATAAATACTATAAAAAAAAAAAACAATAATAATCAAGATAATTAGTTCAATTAATACCTCAATGAGTTCTAGGTCTTTAAAATGAAATTAATCTAAACCATATGTTCACTCTCATATACTTGTAGTGGAGGAGGAAAGTATGGGGTTCAGCAGTGTTGCCACGTCAGGAAGAAGAGAGGCCTGAGTGCAGTGGGCGGGGAGGGAATTACAATATAAGCGAGGTCCCGGGCATAGCTCTGAGCGAGGTCACGGACATAGCTTTAAAGCGAGGGCCCCATCCATATCTTGACTAGTTAATATGCGTTGAAGCTACGACGCTGTCCTCGCTCCAGTTATATTATACTTCCCATCGTTTTCTCCTCCCCATTCGAACTCTACAGAGAGTTGGTGTAAAACTTGTTCTTCCTCTAGGGTTTTTTTGTTCATCATTTTTTGTCTAATTATCGTGAGTGCTTGGAGAAACCTTAAGCAAACTCGTTGAAAGGGGTTTTACAAGTATGTGATGGTGAACATACGGTTTAGATTAATTTCATTTTAAAGACCTAGAACTCGTTGAGGTATGTAATTGAACTAATTATCTTGATTGTTATTGTTTGTTTTTTATAGTAGTATTTGTAGCGAGGTCAGGGTAGTAGTTGGTTTTCACAAAAGCGAGGCCCCCACCTTGCTTTTCCAATTTTTATGGCGATACCCTAGATCTCGCCCAGTTTTAAATTCCTGCTAGCCTTCCCTGCTTTCGAGCAGAGAGAAAGGAAAGGTGTTTGAGTCAGGCCTTTAGCCACACTCAAACGTCGCTTTCATTCCCTATAATTTGTCCACTACACTCATCCTCTGGCCTCTCTTCTTCCTGACGTGGCAACACTGCTCAACCCCATACTTCCCTCCTCCACTACACTCAGCCTAATACTTGGCTTTACCCGGAACTATAACAAGTAATTCTCGCCAAACAATGTACAAACATGTTCATATTTTAATCGGTATGGTTTACTTGTATACACCTATATATAATCAAAAGTTTAACGGAAAAAAAACTAAAACTACAGAATCTGGTTTCATTGCATTGAGTGACATTTTCTTTGAAGATGATTTGTGGTTTTCTAATAGAAGGGAAAAAAGATTTAATGAAAAGAAGACGGTGAGAGTTCCACTACCATTCTATGTGAACTCTCATGACTCCATAGATCCTATATATGAGCTGAAGGTGAGGAGGATCCATCGAGTTAAGATGGAAAAAATTGGGGGTTTGGGCCAGATTTCTTCAAGGGACATGATCGTATGATGGATTTGTCCGGAACATCTTGCATATATTAGTACACAAATTAAAACACTAGATATACTTATTTATGATTATGATGAATACAAATGTGTTGGGATATTAATAGCATGTTTGACTATTATTCCAAAAGTTGTCTTTTGACTTCTGGAAACAGAAATGTCAGGAGTTGGTTTAGGTACACAATTCATAGTGACTTTTAGAAGTTGCAAAAAAATATTGACTTCTATTTCTGACTTTTGCTTCTGGAGAAATAGAAGCACTTCTGCTTCTGGTATCCAAACATGCTATAAGTGACTAATAACATGTTTGGATATCAAAAGTAGAAGTGTTTTTGTTTCTCCATAAGCAGAAGTCAGAAGTACAACTATTTTACTTCACAAAAAGTTAACTTTTTTGCTTTTATAGGTTGTTTTGAAATTCAACAACCAAACTAACTTCTTGCTTTTCGACTTCTTAAAGTCGAAAATAATTTCCAAGTGCATATCCAAACAGGCTATAAAAGCGTATAAAGATGTGTAGACTTGTGATAAATGTATACTAAACCTTGCTTATAATATAAACTTTTCTTTAGTTTAATCCATGACTTTATATATATAAAAAATATGTGTTGGTACTGAATAGGTATGGGCCGCCCCCCTGAGCACGCCCATCCTTCCTGACAAGATTCGGTCGAAATCCCAAGTTTATAATGTCAACATGTCTCAATGCATGTCAACCTCCGACCTTATACTACATAGAGAGAAACGATTGTGAAAGTAATATTTCCACTGGTGCAGATTTAACTCTCCCCTTCTTACTCACAAGAAGAAACATAGAGATGGTGAACTGAACTTAATTGTAGTATAAAATGCGTTCCTACTCATCTAAGTTTGCTTAGTCTGATTCTTATCATTCACAAAGGCATCGGGGCGCAACTTGTTGCACGCCTCCCGGCCATTTTTTGTAACATCGATTTTTCCTTTTATGAATAAAAGCCTCTGGGGCAATCTTCAATAATAAAAATAAATAAATAATAATAATAATAATCATAACAATAATAATAATAAAGTTTAATGCGCTCCAGGAGGTCCCAGGTTCGAGTCCCCAATGGCGTAATATTGCAGGAAATAACATGAAAGGTAGTGTTAGTTTGTCCCCCTTGTGACACAATCTCAGCCCCCCTCCCGCTGTTTCGACTCCCTTGGTTAGGTTATCCATGAGGTTCGCTGGTAGGTTAGCACAGCAACCTGTTCAATTAATGTAATAGTATGTCGTTGGAGTTTAGCTTGTTAGGCTTCTAACTAGTTTCCTGTAATAATATCTATCCAATAATTTAACAAGTAACATAATAATAATTCTTATTATTATGAACCGCTACTCCGTAAAAACCTCTATTTGTTTATGAATAAAATTACATAAAAAAATTAATAAATGCGAAAAAAATTAATGACGCTAAACAAATTAGTCATGAAAAGTGGAGCATTATCGATGACCTTTTCTCCTTTTTGATGATTTATATAACTTCAAGTCTTATCTTTCGGTTGAGAATTACCAACCACAGTCAATCTCTGTCGTGGCAAGACAATGGCTTAACAATACAGAGAAAGACTTAAATTTATGCGTGTTTATTCCTTAGCTATTACCAATACTGAAAATAGGTGCTCCACGTTTACACATACTAGTAATCTAAACAAAATGCAATCGTGTTCTTACTTCTTTGTTGTCTGTTCAACCTACTATTTAAACGTATATGTGTTGGGGTTTATTATTTTCATTCTTTTACTGCCTATTTGTCTCTTCCTAAGTCTCAAAAACCACCGTCCCAAATCATGGTTTTTGATGTTGATGATCAGCAACAACAACTAGATGATACTCGTATAATGATTTATACTCTCATATGTAAAAGAATATTAACTAAGTAAACAATATTAACATATACTATTTACAATTGAGACGATAAATCATTCTGCCAGAATCTACTTTTTGTTGTTTATCATGATCATCAATATCGGAAGCCATGATTCGATCATCTCTAAAATACTAGTTTTTGAGCACTCTTTGTTAGAGAGTTTGGTCATCTCTTAAGAACTCCATTCATTTTGGAAAGAAAATTTTTGGTTTTACCTCTGATGAAAGTATCATGCTCGTCGGGAGAGTTTATATGTACATTTAAATGTGTGGGGAGTCAAAGTTTGAAGAGATACCTTCGATATTTGATCCCCATACAATAGTTATAATCACTTTCTTGGGACTGAGATGTGGTCGAATATTAAATTTCTATGACTTGCGTATGGTTAATTGCACTCACCATGTTTTCATTTAGGACATTGATCGATGAAAAACCATCTCTTCATTTCCTATTGTTTTCCTTTTGGATTGGGAAGACCTCTTTTTTACACTGTCTATACTTGTTTACACTTGACTTCACCGCTTTACTATACTAGAAAGTTTCCAGTTACATCTAGGGTTTTTTCTACTTTTGTTTAGATGATTGGGTTATTTTCATTTAATTTTTAATTTCTAATTAATCACATTTGTTACAAAAAAAAATTGGAGGAATTGTGAGTGACTAGGTGTGTTAAAATGTGTAGGCTTATAACACTTTTTCTTATCCTAGTTTGTATTAGTTGTTTAGATCAAGGGCTATGGAATGAGTGTGTTTTGCACTCATTCACTGCCAAATCCGGTGAGAGATTGGGTGGAAGAGTGATTTTCGCACTATGGAATGAGTAGAAAATAGACTAAAAGGCTGATCTTTAGCCGTTTTTGGATATATTCAAAGTTTTTTTATTAATAAAACTAGTATGGGATACCTTTTTAAAGAGTTTTAAATAAATAAAAAGGCTAAAAAAATGCTTGAGAGACAGATCTTTAGCTGCTCAAGGTCTTTTTTTCCCAAATAGCTGACATTCAGCTGCTTAGTGAAGACTTTCGACCACTCATTCGTCTCAATGAGTGTGTGAGTGATTTTTGATGAATGCGTGAGTGTTCTCATTCCATAGCAGCACCTAATTTGATCAAACCCAGTGAAACTCATTCATATTGACTGAGAACCCTCCTCCATAGCCTATGCTCTTAGGCTGATCTTATTATTGTCAGAAATGACATTTAAATCCCTAAACACCTCCCTACTCTACTTCTTATCTTAAGTGTCAATATATTCGCCACTTATTAGTTCACTTCCCCCAAAAAGGTTCACCAGTTTTCAAAATTTATATATTTTAGTAGATGATATGGACACTTAAGATGTAGAGGGGAGTAGAGTGGCGTTCAGACATTTAAGTAACACCTCCGTATGGCTATTCACTGAGATGTAATCACAGTTTTGGGGACTTTAAGCTTGAAAATATCAAGAATTGATTTGAAGCTGCTTCACAATGGACATCACAATGGAATGGTCACAACATCATCCTTGTGTAGCTGTTCACTTATATTCTTACGTTCTTAATTTATGGTTCTTTCAAATATAAAATTTCGATTATCTTCACCTAGTTGCAATTGAGAATCGTTATCCTCCCTAATAATCATATCTCAAGTTTAATCTTAAAAAAATAATGTAGCCATAATTAATTAATCAATGGAAATTTAGGTATTACTAAATTTATTTAGGTAAGGGGTTCTTTATATTAGTTCATAATATCTAATTATTGTCTGTTTGGGTATTTTCTAATTTGTTTGGAGATATCCCCCAAATATGGTTTCTTAATTACTAGTTTAACAAGATATAATCATGTAAATTTTTTCCCCTTTTTCGTACTAATCCATGTAAATCGGTCTCTTCATTTCCTATTGGTTTTGTTCGGGGGATGACCTTGGATTAAACAAGTGTGGAAAGAGAATTTTCATGGATGAGCTATGATTATTTCAGGAGCGGTGTTAGGCATGGGCAAGTCGAAACAGTTGTTTTACTTGTGATCGAGTTCTCAAAGCCTATTTATGCATATTTTCAAGAAAATATTTTTTAGTTTTTTAAAATATATATAACTAGGCTTTGGGATCTATTTGGAGAGTGAAGACATGGCCCCTACTTGCTAATACCTGCCTCCGCTCGTGAGCTATGCTAGCAAGATATTTTGGTCAAATAATATACAAAATTCATATTCTTATTGGTTTTTCAGTTAGTTTTGATTGTTCTATGCACCAATAAAGCTTGGGTTTGAGCATCAATGATTTGTTATGATATAACCAAGGGTTTAGCCAAATGTTTCCCAACTTGCCAACTGATGGAGAATCAGGATGGGGAAGCCCGGCTTTCATCGATCATTATCTTGTATAGGATATAACAAGAACAGTCAAAAGCGAAAAAAAAACCCATAAAGGTAACAGATTACTATTGTAAGTGTTTAGCAAGGATAACTACTAGATAATAGCAAATTATTATGCCATCTTAACATGGTGTTTTGTTTCTTTTTCTTCTGGATCGGGCTTGTCTAGCTCTGATTGAAATTACTTGACTCGTCTAAATCTTACTCAATGTATTTGTTCTTTTAGTCAGTCAAGACTTAGTTGACTCAAATCATGTGAGTTGGTGGCTTGATCCCATGAATAAGAGGCACTTTGTTCCTTCACTAAAACGAGTCTGAATCAGACATTAGGTCTTACTCAAGTAGCGAGTCTGTTCGGAAAAAAAAAAAACTATACAACAAACGGCACCGAGTCAAGGGCGGAGACAGATCCATATCACGAGTCACATGCAAACAAGCATGTCGTAAGTACTGTTTATAGCCCTGCGGCCTCATCAAAATTTGGAAACTACATTGAAATACTTGTCTCAAGGTTTTGCCAGATTTCCCTATTCCACACTGGTTTTCTTTTTCTTTTGGTAGTTATGTTTTCCTTGCATGAGAAACCACGGTTCATGTCTTGGTCTTAAAACATGTGTCGTACTTCGCTAACAATATACATGACAATCAAGGTGAAGAAGAAACGAACAAGGAACCAGAAACAGACTAGTTGTAAAACAGTTGGCTACGTTACTTTCTGCATACTTGGATTTACGAGAATAGGTTCGAATTGTTGCAAAATTAGGATGGACATTAAGTGGCATAAATAACAGTTATATTCCTGATTATCGCACCATATTAAACATCATACCGACTATAATGTCGCAATGTACAAGGTCCTCCAACGACGGATATGCATTTCAGTGCATTTAGGTTGTGTAAGTATACAATATAACACCAAAAGGGTCTGCTGGAATAGGTGTGCGTGCATTATACCCATTTGTGCATTCATCAATGACTAATGTTACTCCAGCTTTGATCATCGCTGTTAATTTCATCTTCAATAGAACAGATCTTTCTGCTATTAATCTCTCCATGCATTGCTTCTATCATTGGCTTCCAGAGTCGAACACGTGCATTTATGAACCAATTAGAGACCTGATCAAACAACCAGAACCCAGGTTTGAAGGTAAAAGAATGAGTAAAACCTTCACAATTTTTAAAATGATTGTAAGATTTTTGCTAAATTTTTGCTCTTTGAGTTGCAAGTACCTGGCTCCTTGCGAGTCCACTTCTTATTGAGAGCAAATGCTTTTCCGCGTCATTAGGGTACCTGAAATCAACCACGTACAAGTGAGCAAGTCATCTTCGGAACAAAGAGTATTTGCTATCACCTATTGTGAAGGAATAAAGGAACTCACGGATGAAGGAAGTTCTGAAACATCCAAGCTCGCAGGACTGAGACGGATTTTTCTGGCAAGCCTCTTTGTGGCCTCCATAAATGATGACCTTTTCTCTTAAGCTGCTGCAGAGCCCATTGGTTTTGGATGAATGAAGACTCCAGAGAAGGATCCTCCTTCACGCTTTGACGGCCGAGACAGTCTTGGTTTATTAGTATTTGGTTGGCAATTCTGTGTCTCAGATTCTTATATGCTGAAGAGACAGTATGAAGAGTAAAACGAGTGTATATCTGCGCGTCTAACTCTGTTGCAGCTCGGAATGCAGATATCACCGTATGGATTTCATCCATGCATTCATTGTATTTCCTATCAACCTGCATAAGCAATAGAATTTACGCTTTTGAATATATCATAGCTGAAAATTCAGGGAAACAAACTTATGTATGGAAGACGTACTAGTTGTAAGAGATTCAACAGTTTATCCTTTCTGCTTTCAACTTCTCGCCTTTCCAAGGTGACAATCGGTTGATCCCTGCAGCTGCTTTCTACAGGAGGATAAGGGAACTCATTGGGGTTGGGACCTCTTGTAAACATCCCCTTCTTTCCCTTCTCAGCGCGGCAGTTTGAAGAACCTGATGTCTTTGCACCCATATTGGACCGTTCTGAAGATGCTTTACCATTCTCAAAACCTCCAAGTGAAAAGCTTGCTACATCGGCCAGTATTTGCTGCAGAACTTGGAGGTAATCTGATCCGGAAGATGATTCTTGAGTGCCTGAAACCGGTCTCTGTGTACAAACGTCAACAGAAGGCTCCTCAAACCTACAAGTTTGGTCAGAACATCCAATTTCCCGAGAAGATCCCAAACAATTCATTTCTGAAGACCAATTTGGGATATTTGATACATCAACTATAGAAGGTTCAAAAGTTGCGCGATTGCCATCATTTGAGGGCATATGGTAGTTATACGGATGCTGATCCACGCCTGAATTAGATGTTTCAAGCGAATTCCACTCCCTGGTGTGCGAATTTCCGATGGAAGGGTTATCAAAGCCCCATCTACTATCCAGTTGATGCGACCAACTTAAATCCTTTTCCTGTGCCAAGAACTCTGCATCACTTTGCACCACATTATGCCCAAAGTTCATATACGCATTACATGGCACTTGTGAAGTACCAATACCGCGATTGTTTGAAACAACAGAACTCAAGTCTCCTGAATCCATTCTCGAGGAAGAAGATATGCTCACTCCATTAAGGATTTCATGGCCGTTATTGCTTGTAGCATATGAAGCATCGGTCAAGGCTGTTCCTCGAAAAATTTGCTCTGGAGGATTCCTGTTGCTAATCCCAATAGTATTTCTAGAAAGCGGTATATTTGGATCACTAATAGCACCAAGATTATCAATCCGAAAATTATTTGTTGGCTCTCCCTGCAATGCTGAAACCGAAGAATATCTATCCATCATTTGGCTGAGGCTGTTAAAATCCATAGTATCTGTTTGAACTAGTGAACTTATATTGGACATGATTCCATCAATGAGTAAAGAATTTGGATCTGTATAGCCCGTAAAATTCACAGTTCCATCCTCCATTCTACCAGAAGATACTCTTGAATTGTGCAAAACTTAACTTGGCTAGAAGTTCTAAACAAGCTGTCCTGTATCAGTTCTCCAAACTCATACAAAAAATTACGTCCCCAAAATAGATCCCATTGTCATGTAACATTTACCTGCAAAATACGAAGACAGCAATTCTTCAAATAAATATTGCAGTTACACACACTACCAGCTTTCATATCAAGCAACACAACGTAAAGTACTTTCTCGTTTCGACTCGCAATCATTCACCGGATAATTTTCCACAGAATTGATATACAAAAGAGGTATGATCCCTTGACATGGCCATATTGACACTTTCCTAACATTTTCGCATTATTTTTTTCTGTTGCACCCAATCAGTTATGCAAAGCAAGATGCATGAGCATCTAGACAGTAGATTCACCAACAAAGCAAAAATCATGATGGTGCAACTCAGAGTTCTAACAGTCAATACTCAACTCGTTCTTACATTCAGGGTTCAGGGTTCTTACTTGAAAGTATGAAACACTCATTCAAGTAACTAAAAATGTGTGCAATTTACTATACAACAAACAGAACTAACAACAGAATTCATTATGAGCAGAGAACAACAACCCAAAATTCAAGGAAGAACCCAAAAAGAAATCATAAATCTAATCAGTCAAGTAGTAAAGCAAGTCATGTACAGTGACAAACCTTGAATGTAAAGCAGCAATAGCAGCAACAACCACTTAGAAGAATGAGTGAACTCCGAGAAGACCTGAAATTTGCAGCTGAAACTCAAAACCTAATCAATCACAAAACCGAAGAAAAAGAATGAATTTAGTATTCAAACAAAGCTGAAGAAACCAATATTTATTCCACATTTTAAAGCCCCTTGTAATCAATCAATCAAGCAACCAGAAATGGATAATTTCTATTTTCCCTTTTTTCATAAACAGTGATTGACATCAAAAGTTAGACTTCACTTCAACATTTCAAATCAAAACCTTAGTACTACTAAACATTTACTTTCAAGAACAGTAGAATCAACTATTTGAATTGAAAGATAAAGAACCTTAATTTCTAATTGGTAGTCATGTTCTGATGTTCCTTCCTCCAATAGTAATCACAAATCAAATCACCATAGAAAAAAGAACATCCCATTTAGAAAGTCTAATCTTCATCTTTTCATGAACAGAGGATTGATTGGTTTGTCTTAAAGAATTTCGAAATTTTAAGAAGAATTTATGAAATTCTAAGAGAAACCCACAATGTTATAAAGCTTATAAACAGAAATTGAATCAAAAAAAGACAACCCAAGTAAAAACACCACTGAAAAGAGTGAAAGAGAGAGGAGGAGGTTACTGTTGTTGAAGCAGAAGCACTCATTTTCGAATCAGGCTTTTGAGGACCCATCGTTTTCTGTATCAGATTTTGCTTTGTCTTCCTTCCTTCCTCTGTTTTTCTTACAAAAAGCAAGCATCTGGAATCTTTTTATCTGCTAAAAAAACCCTGTTCATGGCAGATAATCAAAGAGTGAAGAAGATTGATTTTACTTTATCTTTTCTCATCTCATTATCTCTTTTTGGGCTCTTTAGGATAATGGGTTTAGTAAAAAGATGAGTATGAGAAGACAAAATTCTTCAAATTTTGAGAACAGAGTAGTAAAAAAACAGAGTGTACTAATACTGAAAAAATTTCAGAAGTTATTGATGGATACTACTATTAGGTGATGAGTGAAAAAGAAAAAAATGATGCAGAAAAACAAAATCTAGTAAAGAGATACAGTCTCTGATGATCTCATGAGTGAGAATTGCAGGAGGAGAGGGGTTTGGTTTGGTAGGTATAGGACTACTGATTGTGAAACAGAGTAGTGTCAGTTTTACCTGGAATGGAAGGGCTATGAGTCTACAAACATTATGTCTTTTCTTATATTATTGGACTTTGATATTATTGTGCAAGTGCTTTTATATTATTGTTATTCAGATTGGTCTATAATTTTGAGCCTTTTTGAGAAAAAATGGCTCATGTTCTCACTGGTGTTTATAGCCTGCTGCTATGGCTAGAGCTAGTTATCATGCAGTGATGCAGCAAATGTGTAAGCATACAAGAGAAGAGAATCAAAGAATCAAATGCTGCTGCCTCCTGATGATGCTTTGAACTTTGGAAGGGTTTATCATGAACACACTCCATGATCATAATTGGAATTTGGGTCTTATCTTTTGTTTATTACAAGTAAAATGTAGTAATAGAAGTGAATTTTGGGGATTTGAAAGATCACAATTCACAATGTTTTTGGGATTCTCAGTGGTTTATTCTATGTTTGCATATGAGTAACCAGGTAAAGTGATAATCTGGAAAATGAAAGCTCCAAAGCCAACCAGTTATTGTTCAGTCCCTTTTAACTCTATCCATGCATTTTTTCTTTTCCAATTTTTTTTATTATACTCGGAATCAAGGGTGTGAGCACATTCATGCCTCCTAGTGTGAGTGACTATCTAAAAGCCAATACCATATTTGGCCTTTGTACAACTCAAGTCACGCAGCTCAGTTGCAATACATGCTAGCAAATGCTACCAAATAAGCATCTAAACTGACCCCAAAGGAAGATTAGTATTGCCAAAAAAGACCATAGAGCAATATAGGCTTAAAATCTGACTAGTTAAGAGAGGTTTTATAATCTGGACTGTGCTGCTGCTAACCATAAGCAGATAAACTAAAGAGGTACTTCAATATTTGTGATCACAGATGTATCACTAAACTAATATAAAAATCTTTCATAACCTAAAAGTAGAGGATCAAGAGAACCTCAAATTCTTCTAACCACATAACCCAACTCTACAAAACTTCTGTGGCAAACAAAACAAAGAGTTGGGTGTAGGTTAAAATATGTGTCTCTATTTTCCACCCAATGAGGGAAAGAGACTGATATCACCAATAGATGGACCATCAGGTGATGATCTTGCATTGTTGTTGTTCTGACCCCCACCACGGCCTCTGGTGGCACCACGATCACCTTCACCCCTGTCACGTCGACCACCTCCAGTAGCACCTCGACCACCTCCAGTTGCACCTCGACCACCTTCACCACTGTCACGTCGACCACCTCCAGATCTATAGTTTCTCCTTTCACCCTCAGCTGGTTTCAGGAACTCAATGATGCTAACAGACTGTCAAAAAACAGAAAAGTCCTGGTCATATAAGTTATCAACATGACAGATAACTATCTAACAGAACAGATGAGTAAAGAGCATTCTGATGGACGTCGAGACATATTAGGGTAGTCATGTTGGTGTCATTAGGACTGAAAAACTGGGTTTATGTTGTGTCAATACAGTTGCTGAATAAAAAGGCATATAGGGTATATAACAAATACAACAGGGAGTACCTTTTTGACTTTCTCCTCGCGATAACCATCTTCCCTTCGTTTTCCTGAATTCTTGTCAGAGCCCTAACAGAGCCAATGAGGCATATCAGAAACCAAAATGAACCACTAAATAAGTAAAGGAGATAGACATGCATATCAGACAGCTCATCGAAGACAATCTTACCAGCTTGACAAAAATTTCTTCTTCTCCTTTCTTAAGCAGCTTCATAGACTCAAACGACTTGTCCAACTCAACTTTCCTCTCTTCAGCCTTCATTGCAACTAGAACTTTTCTCTTCTCTTCAAGTACCTTTTCATACTCCTCCAGTGTCATCTTCTACAAACAGGAAAGCAAAACAGCTGCATAATTTAGAATCAATGCTTAATTCCTCAGACAAATACCATCTTTAGTATCTTGCAAACTTCACTGCTCGGCAGAGGGAGAAGTGTGAACAGAAAAATCAAAAAACATGCGAATAGTAAAATATACACAGGAAAATGTGATCAACCAGTACCTTTTCCTCCTCGGCTCTCTTGGCCTCTTCCTCGGCTCTCTTGGCCTCCTCCTCGGCTCTCTTGGAAGCTTCCTCCTCGGCTTTCTTGGCCTCCTCCTCGGCTTTCTTGGTCTCGGCTTCCTTCTCCTCGTTAGTTTTGGACTCCTCCCAGTCATTAATTGCTTCAGATGCTGCTGCATCACTCTGCTCCACCTCATCAGAAATAATTTCCTTCATTTCCGCAACAAGGTCCTCATGTTTTCTGATCCATCAAACTCTCCTCACGTAAGTTACTACTCATGCATTCACAGTTTAAGACTTTAAAAAAAAATCCAAAACGAGGATAAAGTATAAATTACGTTACTAATTGTTTTGAGTTCTACTACTAGAATCTAGAAACTTTAAAAATAAAAAAACATAACCGAGTAAGCATATAAAATCACTATCAGCTCTTTAAACAACCCAAAACTCTTACAGATTTCCACATTCCTTCATTTCAAAAACTAGTAAACTGTATCAGATCACAAACAAGACAATCTTACAGATTTAAAACAACAGTTTCAGTGTATATCAGAAATATGTATAAACAAAAATAATTATGAATTAGAGAATGGACTCACTCTTCAGGCTGGTCATGGGCTGTTGCCGAGTTGCCGTGTTTCCTCGAGCCCGCCCACCTATTGCTGATTCTTCTATCACGATTTCCACCATCAAAAGGGTCACCCCATGTGTTTACACCACCACGAATAGGCCTATATGGACCTGGTCCATGACGCATACCGTGCTCCCTATCAAAACCGTTCCTCGAATCCTTCTCCAATTCTGAATCATTAGGTGTGTACCCATCAGAACTCTCATTGCTGTAAGAATTCCTACCACCAAAACCACTTCCACGTCCTCCCCTACCACGTCCAGTACCCCCACGTTCCCCATCTCGTGGCCCTGAATAACCTTCTCTCCTTTCCTTCACTGCAAGTATAACACTGAACTATTAAAACATTCGTTCAAACATTCATTTTACCAGCAGAAAATACACATAATATTTGTAACAAACACAAACAGTACAATCCAAATGTAAGCTAAAACAACAAATAGTACTACATTCAATGGCGCTAACCATTCATCCCCATCAATTTGATATTTTCAAACCCAAATTCTTACTAAACCAGCTCATTATTTTTCAGTTCTAAGACACTATGTACTACTAAGTAGATTTTTCAGTAACACAATGCACTAATAGTTAATGCATATCCTCATTTAACACAACTAAAACAAATGCCATACCAAATGATACACAACCTAAAACAGAACCCAGATTTTTCAGTGACAAATGACACTGTCCTACTAGTTAATTCATATCCCAAATTCATCTCTATCGATTAAAGTTATTAAAGACCAAAAAACACACAACCCAAGGTTTCTAAACATTCTCGCAATACAGATTATCTATAAGGATATACAATATCAATTCAAAGACAGAAAGGCAAACACTTCACCTATCAACAGTACTACACTTTGCGGTCCTACATAGATCATTTATTCTACTACACAACCTAAGGTTTCTCCACATTCTCAAGAAACCCCAGATTTTAAATCTCAAATTTCTTCTCAATACAGAGAGAACCAGGCAAGCAATACCCTAATTACAACAATTTGCAGTCACCAAACATCCATTCATTCAAGTACATACAGCAGAGACATCATGATAGCAGCTTAACAAAGTAATAGCAAGCAGAACACCAAACCGGTACTACATTTTACAAAATCATCCATTCATGTTATATATACTACAAATCACCATGGCCAAAACGGCAAACCTTACCCTGGAAATTTCAAGAAATCAAAACCCACAAAACCCTTATTTTAAAAATCTCAACAAAACAAAACCCACAAAATCCTTACCCTAGAAATTCCAAGAAATCAAAACCCACGAAACCCTTCATTTAAAAATCTCAACAAAACAAAACCCACAAAATCCTTACCCTAGAAATTTCAAGAAATCAAAACCCACAAAATCATTACTTAAAAAATCTCAACAAAACAAAACCCACAAAATCATTACCCTAGAAATTCCAAGAAATCAAAACCCACAAAACCCTTACTTAAATTTCAACAAAACAAAACCCACAAAACCCTAACCCTAGAAACTTCAACAAAACAAAACCCACAAAACCCTAACCCTAGGATCACCATAAAGAAACAAAAAAAGTAAAGAGTTGGAGAAAACTGCTTATACCAGCATGTGAAGGAAACTTAGCAGCAGCAGAAACTTCATCAGCATCAGGAACAACAGATGATAACTTCTTAGATTTGATCTTTTGTTGAAGTAACTCAAGAAGTTGTGATGGATCTTCATTATCAACATCTCCTAAGAGATCAAAAGAGTTCATTGTCACCATTTTTGTCCAAATCAAACAAAGATCACTAAAATACTTAGACAATGATAGCTTTGGAGTGATTTTGATGATCTAGTTTTGTTTTAACTCCATCGACGGCAGCGGCGGTGGCTGTGGTGGTGTGATTTTGATAAAACTCTAGAAAATGTTTGGTGGTTGCGGCGGCGGAGGGTTTTGTTTTCTTGAGACTGTAGAAGAAAAGGAGAAAAACGTGAGAGTAAAGATATTTATTTGTTGATGGTTGATATATGGTATGTGTCTGCTAGTTGGTATCTTTTTGCTAGATGGAAGTACTAGGGCACCACATTTTAATGTTTTAGCCCAATATGCAAGCCCGGGTCGCATATGACTACAACTAAAATTGTTGATAACCTAAAGAAAGTTTTATGGTGGAAGAATTATCGAATAACAAATACTTAGGCGCGTATATTTCAGTATTTATTAATATAAACTAGGGTTTTATTAAAAGAAAAAAAATTACAACTTAATTTTCATCCAAAATTGTGGACCATTTATTGATGTCATCGGATGATTTGATTCACCATGTGTTTGCAGATATGTGGTGTTTGGATGTACAGGCTTTGTTAGCTAGACACAGGTAAAGTAATTATAGTTCAAGTTTGTTAATATATAACGTAGATCTAACCGGTGTAAGTAATCTCATTTTGCTAGACTGAAAATTCGGGCCAGCGTTTTAATAACATAATCAAACAAACATGTGTTTATTTGAAACGTGATACATTGGACGCGTAAAATGATTGTTGGCTCGAAAGACATAGTAGACTATAAAAGATTATACCAGAATACTTTTCTCTCTGCTTTTCCAAAATCTTTTTTCTTTCGAAAAAACCATCACATGAATCCTAATCGCTTGAGTCTTTCCTGCTAAGGTAAGAGCGGATCTGAGCAGAAAAGAAAAATATATTGATTTCTTTCGTTACTAGATATTGCAATCTATTTATTTTTTGAAGTTCTGTTCTTGTTACTAGATATTGCAATCTATTTATTTTTTGAAATTCTGTTATTGTTCAAATCAGTTTCTAGCCTACTTAAATTTATCTTTTCGATTTAGTAATTGTTATTAAGATTTTTTTTGTTAGTCTTGCTATTGATTTTAATCTTGTTTTATTGTAATCTATTCATTTTTGAAGTTTTGTTCGTACTTGCATCAGCTTCTAGTCTAGGTTTAACAATCCATCCATGGACATTTAACTTAGTTTTATGTATTAATTCTTGGCGTAAAAAACGGTTTGTATTGGTTATAACGGTAGAATTCTTTGGTCTATATGTGTGGAGAAATAATAATGTGGATGAGTATTGCTTGAACTTTGTTGTAGACTTTTATGGTCATGTAAGATGTAATAAATCCAATTCAACTAGGCTATTATCTAATATATAAGGTTTGTTTTCATTTCCTAAAAAATAAAGAAAATTAAACTATAAAGAATATTAAAATCATTTATTAATACAAGGTACTGTGATAGTGCTATCGATAAGTACGAATAAGCTTCTTAGATGATTTAATGTCCTTTTCAGTTTCCGAATTCGTAAGGTCTAGTCTCTGGACAGATACCAGCAAAGCATCTACAAAACAAATTTTAAAAACGAAAGCCGGATTCAGATATGGAAAAATCATAAATGTAAAAAACTAGGTATATGTTCTCCAAAATAATAGTTAATTTGGGAATGTAACTATTATGCCGGATTCTTTTATTAATAATAATTAAATTTTATTTTGCCAATAAATAAATAAATATGGAAAAATTATTTTTTGTATGTTGGGGCACAACAATTGAATGCCATAGGACCCTTTAACAGTCTATCATATGAGAATTAGTTTTTGTACAGTTTTAGAACCCTTTTCATTTATCATTTTTTATTTTTAAAGTAGCATGGAAAATAGAAATCACCAGAAAACATACACCATTATCACCTTTTTCTTACCGAAAAAAATACACGAAAGAGAGACATAAACGAGCCTTCAACAACAAACCTGAGAATCTTGATTAGTAATTTTGGTTTTATTACATGAGATTTATTGTATTTGATGAGTAAATATTGCATGGCTACGAGCTGCGATGAGTGATAGACGCATTTATGTGTCTATTTTGATCTCAATTATCTACTTTGTTAGCACCCATTTTTATATTTAGTTGATTATTTTATACTTTTGCAGGTGTTTTTGGAGAAATATGCTTTTGCTGAGAAATTGGCTCGAAAAGTGATATTTGCGCTAGTGGGAGAAAACTACTAAAGGCACCCCTCATTTGGATAAGGGGCACTCAGTTACTAGGGGCACCCACTTGCTATTTACACCCCAGGGTATACAATGGATATAGGCACCCGACAGATGGATATGGGCACACCATCTCTTATCTTTCAAATTCGTATTTTTGGTTTGATTTTCCGGACGAGTTTTACTGAGATTCAATCTCATATTTTGATTGGGCTGGACTCTAATGGGATGAACAGGGCTGATAGAAGTGATTTTATGGTGTAGATTTGTCTGGATAATCGCTTCTCGACAACACAGGGGATATAAGTTTTCTCGGGTTTGATTGGATCCCTGGATTGTATTTGGTAGAGATATTTTCTCTGAGTTGCATACGTACGATCCTGTTATATTGAAACAGGGGTGGTAAGATGATTTTGATCGATAAAAAGGGAGGTACACGTTGATTCTCGGCAAACAGGGAAAGAAGAAATTTTATCGGGATAGTTTGGTTGGAAGTTACGTGCAAGTTTGGAGAGGATATTGTGTTTTGATTCTGCTAGGATTGATTACCGGATTTAGAAGAGTTTGGACAAATTTAGAAGACGCGTAAGAGAAAAGAAATGAATAAAAGCCGTAACTTGGCCGTGGGGAGAAAGAAAAAAGAGATCCGAGATATTCTTGAGATTTAGTCGACCTGTTGTGTATAAAAGGAGTGGTTCGAATCCAAAATAGAGGAGTCGGGAGTTAGGGGTACGCTGCAGAGATAATAATCAAGCTGCGGGAGAAGTTGCAGCAGCAGCAGGAAGAAGACGAAGCTGAAGAACATAAGACTGTACATGACTGTCGTTTGTAGGGTCTTAAATTTCAGAATCTTGTAACAGTCGCATTAGTAACTATTATCTTCAGTTCGCAACAATTTCTATGACAGACTATTCTGTAACAATTATATCTGTTACAGATTCGGCTGTAATACTATTTTTCTCCAATAAAACACCTACTCAGCGATAAGTTATTATTTTGAGCGTGTTTTCATCATGCGGAGCTTCTAAGAATATTGTTTAGAGGAACAAGTTTCTTCTGAGAATATTGTTTTAGAGTCTAGCGATTTAGAAACATTAGTCTTAGACAAAGAAAATGAACTCGTCGAGATGAGTGAGGATGTACCAGACTTAGAAGAATCAATTGACCATTTTCAGGAATCTGATGACCTAGAAATTAGGGAAGTTGTGACTAGTCTTTCTAGAGACACTGAAATCTCTAAGTTTGGGGGTGATTATCATTCTCCATGTGCTTTAACTCTTAGAAAGGTCCCTCACTTGGGACTTGACATATGTGCCTCAACCATTTTACAAGATTATCTTCATACACGTTTTCCTGAACCTAGTGATGTCCATAAGGAAGTTCAGTTGTTAGAAACCCATCCTCTGGTTGATGTGGTTTGTCGAGGCTATGATACCCAGATTAACTTTGTTTTCCCACCAAATATTTTTCAACCAATTGTGGGAACGCATATGTTTCAGATGTGACAATTATTAAGTTTTGAGACTAAACCTAAGTACTTTAGGATTTTGGAATCGACACATTTGTTTAAGAATGACCACCACTTCAATTATGGTCATCTATGTAAGTCAAATTTGATTGACTTTAAGGATCCGCAATTATTTAGGTTATTATTATGTGCTTCTAAGTTTTTACTTGAGTTTTTCCAGACTCTAATACCTGAATCGGAACTTAGCTACGAGGAAATCCAACCCATGAAAATATTTTATTTGGACCCATTTATAGAGCCTGAACCTGAACCACAGCTAGATTTAGTTGTCTTAAATAGGAAACTAGACAAGGGTTTGCTTTATTTGTCCACATTATGTTGCAAATTCCTTTTACTTGTGGTAGCTTTATTTGGTTTTGATGACCCACAAATATTTCGGCTATTACTTTATGATTTTATAAGGTGACTAATCCTTTATTAATCTGGCTGAAGACGTTAAACTTATCACTTCTTGGGAGGTAATCCATGCTCATGCAACACGGTAATATCTTTTCTTAAACTCTTTTTGCTTCAAATGGTAACAATTTCTCCTTGTTCATGATTTTAATTTTATCTTTAGAACATTGAGGACAATGTTAGATTTAAGTTTGGGGGTATGGGAGAAACTTTTTAGTTGCATTAATAAATAAACTCCAGAGCCAAAAATTTATGCTTATTAAGGATGGCACTAACCAATCTAAGTGGATGGAAACATCTTGGTTGTAGGAGTTGAGGAACCAATCTGATAAGATGGAAACATCTAAAGAGTCTATTCATAAAAGCACAGAGTTCAGGTGTTAGAAAAAAAAACATGGTAGTTTCGCCATATCTCGTTGAATCCTTTTCACTTCTTTTTTTATTTTGTTTTCTTTAAAATATGTTTCTCTAAGTGATTAGGTGGGGCTCACGAATCAAGTTATTACCACTGCTAGGGTGAAATAGAGTGATTGAGATACCCAAAAAAAAAGTATTATGGAAAAAAAAAAAGAGAGAGAGACCAGACCACTAAACCAACCGGAATAAATTTAATAAAGTCGGCCACTGGTACCCTTGTATATGCCAGTTGTTTTGACCTAAAGTTAGGATTATCGACCACTGGTTCCCTTGTATATGTGATGAGTGCCAAATATTGTATATATTTATCCCTTTTTGTTGGCATTTAACTCATCTTTTGTGTATTAATTCTACATTTTATCCCATATTCTGTATTTTCATTGTTTTCAAGAATAAATATTTTTATTAATTAATTTTGCATTTTTAGGTAATAAATAAAGTCTGGATGACTTGCGGAGCAAAAAGAGCAGAAAAGTAGTGAAAAGCCGGGAGAAATCACGCAAGGAAGCCGCGAAGAATGGTGCGCACAACCTCATTTTCTACACACAAAAACGCCTCCGTTCTCAGCCATCAGATCAGTTCTCAGAAGCATCCGATGGTCGCTCCTTCATAGAGCATCAAAATCTGAAGTCTCTGCCAAGCACCACAGCGCTGAAATTCCAAGCCTTCAGATTAGATGGTAGTTGAATCCAACGGTTGCTCCCTTGCTGTTTATCAAAGTTTGATATCTCCGCCTTACACTACAGCACCTAACCTAATCTAGCACCGTTCGTTTCGTTGTATCCCTTCATCCGACGGTCGCTCCTCGCTTGCCTCCGCATCACCGTCCGATATACCTACCAGCTCCACATCTCACGGCTTAGTCTTGCTGAACATCAAAAATCGATGAACTCGCCTCACACCCAAGTGCAGAACACCCTAGACCTCAAACAAACAGCCCCTACCCTAACCCATATCGACCTCTCCTCCATTACCTCCCTCTGCAGAACCACCTTCTTCACCTGCCGCTCAACCACCAACTCCACTGCCGCTCCACCGTACCACCATGTCCGCCACCACCAACTCTGCCACAACCACACCACCTACCGCACATGGTAACTTTCAATCAACTTCATCAACATCACACGATTTCAGTGACGTGTGGAATTGATGAGAATGATTGCATGTTATCAATCGAAGCTAGAAAAGGCATGGGAAGGAGCAGTGAAGTCAGAGGAAGGATGGGTCAGCGATTGATTGAAGAAATTGCGCCATCAAAGTAAGATTTTACGAAACCCTAATTTCTCAATATTTGGGATTTTTATAGAAAACCCTAATTTCTGTTAGGGAGAGCATAGGGAAGCTAGAGTAGGGATATGGGTATGATTGAATTAGGTGAATTAGGTAAAACCAAACCCTAATTGTACTGTTTTCAATTTGGGGATTTTTGGGTGAAAAGGGTGTAAACCCTAATGATGTAATTGGGTATAAATTGGGACTGTGGGTGTGTGTGAGAGGGCATGCTGGACTAGCCAGTGTCCAGAACTTAGTTCTGTTAATTTTAGTTCAATTTTATTTCAATTTCAATTTCATTTCTGTTCATGTTCATTTCTGTTCAATTTTAGTTTCTTTCCATGTTTTAATTTCCCTGTTTTAATATCCTGTTTTGTTCCTTGTGATGTTTGTTCCTTCATTTCAGTTGTGATGTTTGTTCTGTTAAGGTTTAATTTCAGTTGTGATGCTTGTTCCTTGTGATGTCTGTTAAGGTTTAATTTCAGTTGTTTCATGTTCTTGTGATGTGTGTTCCTTCATTCTTCATTTGTTGTTTCAATTCACTGTCAAGAAGTGATGATATGCTAGGTTAGAGCTTTCAGTGCACTGTTTTGATTGAGTAGTGGGGAGAAACTAGTGCTCACTAGTGACAATGAGCAAGCTAGTTCTCTTCCCACTCTAGATGAATGCCTTAGCTTTGCTTTGTTACTTCTTCTCCACATCCCTGCCCTTGGCCTTAGGCCTTGGTTCATTTATCTTGTTCACACTGTTTTTTTCATTGTCATCTTTCTTTGCTGTCTAGTATTTCCATTGTTGTTGTTTACTGCATTGCCTTTGCTTTATTGCCTTGT
The DNA here is from genome assembly GCF_003573695.1 of Papaver somniferum. Classification (NCBI taxonomy): domain Eukaryota; kingdom Viridiplantae; phylum Streptophyta; class Magnoliopsida; order Ranunculales; family Papaveraceae; genus Papaver; species Papaver somniferum. Next base: position 140,110,193 of record NC_039367.1, read on the forward strand.
TTTCCCACTGTTTTCTTCACTGCAGTGCTGCTGCTGCAACCCTGTTGCTGCTGCTGTTTTTCTTCCCCTTGGCTTGTTCTGCTGTTTTCTTGGCCTTGTGCTGCTGTGCAATATTGCCACTGCTGCTGCTTTCTTTGCTCTGCTGCTGCTGTTTCCTCTCCAAAGCCCAGCCTTCAAAGCTCAAGTTCAGTCCAGTTAAAGGCCTAGTTCTCAGTTCACTACCAAGCCCAGTTCACAAGTGAACTATTAAGGCCCAACCACAGTTTAGGTTAAGGTAAGCCCAAAGGCCTAGCTAAATCAAAACTGAAGTTCAGTTCCTCAAAGGCCCAAAGGCCCAGATCCTTGACTGAATCCAAAGCCCAGTTCACATCAAAAGACACT
>NC_039367.1:140111021-140162369 GCF_003573695.1 Papaver somniferum
TAAAAAAAAAAAAAAAAAAAAAAAAAAAAAAAAAAAAACCAAAATTTTCTTTTGCTCCCAATTTTAAAACCAAATTTTTACTTGCTCCCATTTTAAACCAAATTTTTTCTTCGTTATCCCATTTTAAACCAAAAGTTTTATTTTACTCCCATTTCAAAACCAAATTTTCAAATGTCTCCCACCAAAACCAAATTTTTCCCAAAAATCCAAACCCTTTAAAAAACCAAATTCCGAGCTTTGTACATTCTTTACTTAGCTTTTGAGCCAATCATGTCTGGATTTTGGTCTGCTCCTGGGGATGGAAATAAAACTCTTAGAGAACTTGCTTATGGGAATGTGTCACGTTATGAACCTTCCACGGACCATGATGTCAATAGTCATAGGAATTATTATGGACATTTTCAAAGTCCCGAGCCGCAATACATGCACCCTAATGACTATTCATACATGCATCATTCATCGCAACGTGAAAATGAACATTTTGCTAGTGCCTCACTCACACAATCATTACTTATGGATCAAATAGAAGCTCGAATCACAGCTTTAGAAATGCAATCACATGAGGAATCTTTCACATCTAATTTTCTTAGGCAACCTGAAATCTATGCATGTCCCGCATGTGGTAGTTTAGACCACCCTGTTGAGCATTGTCATATTTTGCATAATTTTAGGCAATCTAGAGAAAATCCAATGTATGAAATGCCCATAAATTGTGAGAATGGTAGTCATTGGGACCATAATCAATCCTTTGAGGGTTGCGATCAATATTTTGTAAACCCTAATGACCATGCACACATGTACCATTCACCACAATTTGAACATGAAGAATTTTGTACTCCCATGAATTTAGACTCCACCACAGAAGCTTTAAGACTCTGCAAGCAAGACTATGATAGATCTACATCACGAATTCATGCACATTTAGATCAGATTTTGCTTCACCTACAAAAGGAGGAAATTCATGAGGAAATGTATGTTGTCCCTAATGAAGTGTCTAGTCCCATTCATGTAAATAATGTTGAATATGAACCTAATTTAGAGGAACATGAATCGACTAATGACACCACCACTGTTAATGAGGACCAATATGCATGCTACCATGATGATGATTATGATGATTATGATGATATGTTAGAAGAACATGAAAATATTGTGGAACCTGTTGGTTCAATAACATATGGCTTCTCGCCCTCGACCTTCATGAATGCTGTTTTTTCTAATACTCATTGTAATTCATATGATTTTGATATTGACATGGGATTCGTACAATTATTCTGTGAAGATGAGCATGACATAGGAATAGTTGAATCTTCTGTAGACACCAATATGCATGAAAATATATTTGATGTGTCTGATTCTCTACCTAGGTCACATTGTGATATTTCTCCTGATTTGCCAATGCATGAGAATAAATTTTTTGAAGATGTTGATGACTCTGATTGTGATCTTGCTAAACTGATTGATGATTGTGAGCATGATGTGACATGTGTAGATGATTTAGGAGATTTTGATTTGATTAATAATGATGCACCTATTCTTCTACCTAAGTCACAATCTGTTGGCCTTCCACCCAACCTAGATTTGGTTTGTACCAATATTGTAAAACCAATTTTTCTGAAAATTCCTAATCTAGGATTGGAACTGTATGATTCCCAAGTCCTTTTGGACTATTTTGCTTCTAAGTATAATATCTTTGAGGAACCACAGTTGGAATTAGCATGTTTGCCCGTCCCTAGCACAGTTCATTTCGAGCTAGACCTTGTACATGATGAACCCCCAAAACTGCGCGATTTTGTTTTCAAAATTATATCTTCTGTAAAATCCAGGTTTGGGGGTAGCTCATTTTGTTTCACAGTTTCACTTGCGTTTCTTTCCTATCATTATTGTGTGAAGCTGTTGAAATCTCTACACTTTTTCTTTTGGGTTGATCCTCAACTCTTTAGACTTTTGGTGTATGGTGAATTTTTTGTATATAATCCAGTAGATAAAATTTCTTAAAAACCCTTTTGTTCCTTTTGTATATATTTTTCTAATCCAATATGATCTCGGCTGAAATATGTTGGATTTTTGCCTTGAATAACGGAGTTTTAATTCTGCTTTCGCCGAAATCGGGTATTCTCTCTCCTTTTACTCTACTCAGCATGTCCCTTTCCATATGTTGCATTTTAATTCTTTCCATATTTTGAAACATTGAGGACAATGTTTAGTTTAGGTTTGGGGGTATAGAGTAGATACTATGATAATTTGCCATAATTGAAAACGAACTCCTTCTTTTGAAAAAAATTGAAAAATTCAAAAAAATTAAAAAATCAAAAATCATAAAAATGGAGCTCATTTACCTTGAAATGTTGACTCTTGTGCAAATATGTATTTTTATTAGGAGTCTTAGTCTAGATATTTAGGCACCCTGATTCTAGCACAATTCACATAGTGATAAGAAATTTGCACGCGCACGATCTCCCAATACATGTATGGCCTCGATCTTCAAGGTGTTTGATAGGAAGTTACGATTGCCAATCACTTTAGAATACTGAACGAAACTTGACTAGCTTGTTCTTTGGTTGGTTGGGATAGAAGGTGGAGGTTACATTAAGAAAGACAACCATCGAATTTAACTGGGTGCATCAAAAAGGGCTACCTCTTGCAAAGTGTCATGCAATTTTTGTTTCTTTTTGTATATATATATCAGAAAAATACAAAAAAATCAAGTATTTATCAATTCCATCATCTCTTGTTCCAAAAATAAAAAGAGAATTGTCAATGTAAATAAGAGTCATGTAAATAGTCATTTTGTTGTTTTTTGTAATAAGCAAGGAGGGTGTATGCCATTGATGTACAACGCGAGTAATTGTGAAATACCTCCAACTCATTCACAATTCTCGTAAAGTCCGGACAGCTAGCTAGATTTCGACCTCGGTTCTTAGCCTGAGAAACTATCTCTTGGTGATTAGTAGTCATAACTTCAGATCTTTCTTTACACATGTGTAGATACACTTTACACTCTTATCACATGTCTTTTTTTTGTTATCAGTGCTAGGATTGTGCCTTCGATAGCTAGATTGACATCTCCATTTTGCTGTGAGCTTAAACTGTTTTGCACATGTCACATTTGATGGAATATGAGCTTATATTTTGTCCTTAGGTTTTGTAGGCACACCTCTGGTAAACCTTCACGAGACTTCAACTCGTCCACTAGGGACACTTAGTGGTTTAAAAGGCTTAGTGCATACGCTAAATGCATTCGAGAGACCAGCGACAGTGGTATAGGTAGGATTTCCTTAGTTTGTTTTTACTTGAGGACAAGTAAAATTCAGGTTTGGGGGTATTTGATGAGTGCCAAATATTGTATATATTTATCCCTTTTTGTTGGCATTTAACTCATCCTTTGCGCATTAATTCTACATTTTATCCCATATTCTGTATTTTCATTGTTTTCAAGAATAAATATTTTTCTTACTTAATTTTGCATTTTTAGGTAATAAATAAAGTCTGGATGACTTGCGGAGCGGAAAAGAGCAGAAAAGTAGTGAAAAGCCGGGAGAAATCACGCAAGGAAGCCGCGAAGAATGGTGCGCACAACCTCATTTTCTACACACAAAAACGCCTCCGTTCTCAGCCATCAGATCAGTTCTCAGAAGCATCCGACGGTCGCTCCTTCATAGAGCATCAAAATCTGAAGTCTCTGCCAAGCACCACAGCGCCGAAATTCCAAGCCTTCAGATTAGATGGTAGTTGAATCCAACGGTTGCTCCCTTGCTGTTCATCAAAGTTTGATATCTCCGCCTTACACTACAGCACCTAACCTAATCTAGCACCGTTCGTTTCGTTGTATCACTTCATCCGACGGTCGCTCCTCGCTTGCCTCCGCATCACCGTCCGATCTACCTACCAGCTCCACATCTCACGGCTTAGTCTCGCTGAACATCAAAAATCGATGAACTCGCCTCACACCCAAGTGCAGAACACCCTAGACCTCAAACAAACAGCCCCTACCCTAACCCATATCGACCTCTCCTTCATCACCTCCCTCTGCAGAACCACCTTCTTCACCTGCCGCTCAACCACCAACTCCACTGCCGCTCCACCGTACCACCATGTCCGCCACCACCAACTCTGCCACAACCACACCACCTACCGCACATGGTAACTTTCAATCAACTTCATCAACATCACACGATTTCAGTGACGTGTGGAATTGATGAGAATGATTGCATGTTATCAATCGAAGCTAGAAAAGGCATGGGAAGGAGCAGTGAAGTCAGAGGAAGGATGGGTCAGCGATTGATTGAAGAAATTGCGCCATCAAAGTAAGATTTTACGAAACCCTAATTTCTCAATATTTGGGATTTTTATAGAAAACCCTAATTTCTGTTAGGGAGAGCATAGGGAAGCTAGAGTAGGGATATGGGTATGATTGAATTAGGTGAATTAGGTAAAACCAAACCCTAATTGTACTGTTTTCAATTTGGGGATTTTTGGGTGAAAAGGGTGTAAACCCTAATGATGTAATTGGGTATAAATTGGGACTGTGGGTGTGTGTGAGAGGGCATGCTGGACTAGCCAGTGTCCAGAACTTAGTTCTGTTAATTTTAGTTCAATTTTATTTCAATTTCAATTTCATTTCTGTTCATGTTCATTTCTGTTCAATTTTAGTTTCTTTCCATGTTTTAATTTCCCTGTTTTAATATCCTGTTTTGTTCCTTGTGATGTTTGTTCCTTCATTTCAGTTGTGATGTTTGTTCTGTTAAGGTTTAATTTCAGTTGTGATGCTTGTTCCTTGTGATGTCTGTTAAGGTTTAATTTCAGTTGTTTCATGTTCTTGTGATGTGTGTTCCTTCATTCTTCATTTGTTGTTTCAATTCACTGTCAAGAAGTGATGATATGCTAGGTTAGAGCTTTCAGTGCACTGTTTTGATTGAGTAGTGGGGAGAAACTAGTGCTCACTAGTGACAATGAGCAAGCTAGTTCTCTTCCCACTCTAGATGAATGCCTTAGCTTTGCTTTGTTACTTCTTCTCCACATCCCTGCCCTTGGCCTTAGGCCTTGGTTCATTTATCTTGTTCACACTGTTTTTTTCATTGTCATCTTTCTTTGCTGTCTAGTATTTCCATTGTTGTTGTTTACTGCATTGCCTTTGCTTTATTGCCTTGTTTTCCCACTGTTTTCTTCACTGCAGTGCTGCTGCTGCAACCCTGTTGCTGCTGCTGTTTTTCTTCCCCTTGGCTTGTTCTGCTGTTTTCTTGGCCTTGTGCTGCTGTGCAATATTGCCACTGCTGCTGCTTTCTTTGCTCTGCTGCTGCTGTTTCCTCTCCAAAGCCCAGCCTTCAAAGCTCAAGTTCAGTCCAGTTAAAGGCCTAGTTCTCAGTTCACTACCAAGCCCAGTTCACAAGTGAACTATTAAGGCCCAACCACAGTTTAGGTTAAGGTAAGCCCAAAGGCCTAGCTAAATCAAAACTGAAGTTCAGTTCCTCAAAGGCCCAAAGGCCCAGATCCTTGACTGAATCCAAAGCCCAGTTCACATCAAAAGACACTGAGCCCAATTCACAAGTGAACTGTTGAGCCCAAGTTCAGTTCACTGTTAGTCCAAAGCCTAGTGCACTTCAAGACCAACTGAGCCCAAGCTCAGTTCATTTCATTGTTAAAAACAAACCCATTAGACCTAATTTACTCAAAGGATAATCAAAGCCCAACAATAGCAATTTAGAGCCCAAATAGCTAAACACTACAAAACACACCCGATCTCTGTGGATCGACCCGTACTTGCACGAGCTACAACTGACGACCGTGCACTTGCGGTATTACTGTAGGCCCGCGTTTCATTGCGCTTAATTTTCATACATATCTCCGGGCCCACCAAGTTTTTGGCCGGGGATAATTTTTAGGACCTTTTAGAAGCCTACCAAGTTTTTGGCGCCGCTGCCGGGGATTGGTGCTGTGTTTTTCTTGTGTTTTTCTTTAGCTATTTTGTATTTCATTTCATAGCATTTGCATCTGCATCTGCTTCACTTCATTTGCTGTTGGACCTGCTGTTCTGAACCTGTTTTTCCTCTGCTGGGACGCCACCAAGGAAAAGAACCAAAGCCCAACTGGGTTTTTGCAACAATATCAGAGCAGCTGGGCTGTGCTTAAAAGGTAACCCATTTTAGAGAACCCGAATTGTGGGCTTCCAATTTTTAATTGTGGGCTTGTAATATTAAAGCCAATTTTTGGGCTTTTTATTTTCTGTTGGGTTTGTAATTAATTTTTGTGGGCTTGTTTGTTTAATTTGTGGGCCTGTATTTAATTTTTGTGAGCTTGTTTAATTTGGACTGGTATTTTGTATTCTGGGTTTTTAAACCCAGCTGAGCTTGTAACCGATCACGCTAGGTTAACTCGTTAGTGGGCCGAGTACCCAAATTCTAGGCCGAGATTTTGGACTCAGTTTCACCAAACGTTTTCAAACCAGCTGAGCCAAAGCAAACACAAAACCAACAGTGGGCTTGCTCCCATTCAAAAACCAAATTTTATTTTCTTTTAAAATAAATAAATAAATATTTTCTCTCCCATTCAAAAACCAAAATTTTTACTTGCTCCCAAATTTTAAAACCAAATTTTATTTTGCTCCCACATTAACAACCAAATTTTTTTTTCTTTTATCCCACCAAAACCAAATTTTTCCCAAAAATCCAAACCCTTTAAAAACCAAATTATGAGCTTTGTACATTCTTTACTTAGCTTTTGAGCCAATCATGAATAGATCTTTTTCTACAGTTGGGGAGTACAACAAATCCCTTAGAGAACTTGCATATGGACAAACTTCACGTTATGAACCTTCCACAGACCATGATGTCAATAGTCATAGGAATTATTATGGACATTTTCAAAGTCCCGAGCCGCAATACATGAACCCTAATGACTATTCATACATGCATCATTCATCGCAACGTGAAAATGAACATTATGTTAGAGCCTCACTCACACAATCATCACTTATGGATCAAATAGAAGCTCGAATCACAGCTTTAGAAATGCAATCACATGAGGAATCTGTCACATCTAATTTTCTTAGGCAACCTGAAATCTATGCATGTCCCGCATGTGGTAGTTTAGACCACCCTGTTGAGAATTGTCATATTTTGCATAATTTTAGGCAATCTAGAGAAAATCCAAGGTATGAAATGCCCATAAATTATGAGAATGGTAGTCATTGGGACCATAATCAATCCTTTGAGGGTTGCGATCAATATTTTGTAAACCCTAATGACCATGCACACATGTACCATTCACCACAATTTGAACATGAAGAATTTGGTACTCCCATGAATTTAGACTCCACCACAGAAGCTTTAAGACTCTGCAAGCAAGACTATGATAGATCTACATCACGAATTCATGCATATTTAGATCAGATTTTGCTTCACCTACAAAATGAGGAAATTCATGAGGAAATGTATGTTGTCCCTAATGAAGTGTCTAGTCCCATTCATGTAAATAATGTTGAATATGAACCTAATTTAGAGGAACATGAATCGACTAATGACACCACCACTGTTAATGAGGACCAATATGCATGCTACCATGATGATGATTATGATGATTATGATGATATGTTAGAAGAACATGAAAATATTGTGGAACCTGTTGGTTCAATAACATATGGCTTCTCGCCCTCGACCTTCATGAATGCTGTTTTTTCTAATACTCATTGTAATTCATATGATTTTGATATTGACATGGGATTCGTACAATTATTCTGTGAAGATGAGCATGACATAGGAATAGTTGAATCTTCTGTAGACACCAATATGCATGAAAATATATTTGATGTGTCTGATTCTCTACCTAGGTCACATTGTGATATTTCTCCTGATTTGCCAATGCATGAGAATAAATTTTTTGAAGATGTTGATGACTCTGATTGTGATCTTGCTAAACTGATTGATGATTGTGAGCATGATGTGACATGTGTAGATGATTTAGGAGATTTTGATTTGATTAATAATGATGCACCTATTCTTCTACCTAAGTCACAATCTGTTGGCCTTCCACCCAACCTAGATTTGGTTTGTACCAATATTGTAAAACCAATTTTTCTGAAAATTCCTAATCTAGGATTGGAACTGTATGATTCCCAAGTCCTTTTGGACTATTTTGCTTCTAAGTATAATATCTTTGAGGAACCACAGTTGGAATTAGCATGTTTGCCCGTCCCTAGCACAGTTCATTTCGAGCTAGACCTTGTACATGATGAACCCCCAAAACTGCGCGATTTTGTTTTCAAAATTATATCTTCTGTAAAATCCAGGTTTGGGGGTAGCTCATTTTGTTTCACAGTTTCACTTGCGTTTCTTTCCTATCATTATTGTGTGAAGCTGTTGAAATCTCTACACTTTTTCTTTTGGGTTGATCCTCAACTCTTTAGACTTTTGGTGTATGGTGAATTTTTTGTATATAATCCAGTAGATAAAATTTCTTAAAAACCCTTTTGTTCCTTTTGTATATATTTTTCTAATCCAATATGATCTCGGCTGAAATATGTTGGATTTTTGCCTTGAATAACGGAGTTTTAATTCTGCTTTCGCCGAAATCGGGTATTCTCTCTCCTTTTACTCTACTCGGCATGTCCCTTTCCATATGTTGCATCTTAATTCTTTCCATATTTTGAAACATTGAGGACAATGTTTAGTTTAGGTTTGGGGGTATAGAGTAGATACCATGATAATTTGCCATAATTGAAAACGAACTCCTTCTTTTTGAAAAAATTGAAAAATTCCAAAAAAATTAAAAAATCAAAATAAAAAATTAAAAAATGAAAAAAAAATCATAAAAATGGAGCTCATTTACCTTGAAATGTTGACTCTTGTGCAAATATGTATTTTTATTAGGAGTCTTAGTCTAGATATTTAGGCACCCTGATTCTAGCACAATTCACATAGTGATAAGAAATTTGCACGCGCACGATCTACCAATACATGTATGGCCTCGATCTTCAAGGTGTTTGATAGGAAGTTACGATTGCCAATCACTTTAGAATACTGAACGAAACTTGACTAGCTTGTTCTTTGGTTGGTTGGGATAGAAGGTGGAGGTTACATTAAGAAAGACAACCATCGAATTTAACTGGGTGCATCAAAAAGGGTTACCTCTTGCAAAGTGTCATGTAATCTTTTGTTTCTTTTTGTTATGTATCAAAAGTGTTTCCTTGTTAAAAAAAAAAAAAAAAAAAAAATATCAGAAAAATACAAAAAATCAAGTATTTATCAATTTCATCATCTCTTGTTCCAAAAATAAAAAGAGAATAGTCAATGTAAATAAGAGTCATGTAAATAGTCATCTTTTGTTGTTTCTTTGTAATAAGCAAGGAGGGTGTATGCCATTGATGTACAACGCGAGTAATTGTGAAATACCTCCAACTCATTCACAATTCTCGTAAAGTCCGGACAGCTAGCTAGATTTCGACCTCAGTTCTTAGCCTGAGAAACTATCTCTTGGTGATTAGTAGTCATAACTTCAGATCTTTCTCTACACATGTGTAGATACACTTTACACTCTTATCACATGTCTTTTTTTGTTATCAGTGCTAGGATTGTGCCTTTGATAGCTAGATTGACATCTCCATTTTGCTGTGAGCTTAAACTGTTTTCCACATGTCACATTTGATGGAATCTGAGCTTATATTTTGACCTAGAACTTTGTAGGTACGTTCTAAGCAAACCTTCACGAGACTTCAACTCGTCCACTAGGGACACTTAGTGGTTTAAAAGGCTTAGTGCATACGCTAAATGCATTCGAGAGACCAGCGACAATGGTATAGTTAGGATTTCCTTAGTTTTGTTTTACTTGAGGACAAGTAAAATTCAGGTTTGGGGGTATTTGATGAGTGCCAAATATTGTATATATTTATCCCTTTTTGTTGGCATTTAACTCATCTTTTGTGCATTAATTCTACATTTTATCCCATATTCTGTATTTTCATTGTTTTCAAGAATAAATATTTTTATTAATTAATTTTGCATTTTTAGGTAATAAATAAAGTCTGGATGACTTGCGGAGCAAAAAGAGCAGAAAAGTAGTGAAAAGCCGGGAGAAATCACGCAAGGAAGCCGCGAAGAATGGTGCGCACAACCTCATTTTCTACACACAAAAACGCCTCCGTTCTCAGCCATCAGATCAGTTCTCAGAAGCATCCGATGGTCGCTCCTTCATAGAGCATCAAAATCTGAAGTCTCTGCCAAGCACCACAGCGCTGAAATTCCAAGCCTTCAGATTAGATGGTAGTTAAATCCAACGGTTGCTCCCTTGCTGTGCATCGAAGTTTGATATCTCCGCCTTACACTACAGTACCTAACTCCATCAAGTACCGTTCGTTTCGTTGTATCCCTTCATCCGACGGTCGCTCCTCGCTTGCCTCCGCATCACCGTCCGATCTACCTACCAGCTCCACATCTCACGGCTTAGTCTCGCTGAACATCAAAAATCGATGAAGCCGCCACACACTGGAGCACCCGAACCCTACCACCTAACCAAACACCCCCCTTCTTCCCAAAACAGTCGAGCCCTTCTTCTCCCCCTTCCTTCTCCTCTGCAAACCCATGTCCGCCACCGTACACCACCACCTTCTCCACCTCTGTCACCACCATCTCTACCACCTAACCTCCACCAAATCACTACCAAACACCACATCATCACTCCCTACCTATCTAGACCCCTATTCCCTCCATCTCTCACGTTTCATCCATGAAACCCTAGGCGTGAGAGGTTGATGAAATAGGTGACCTAGAGAGAAATTGAAGCTATGGAGAGGTAGAGGAGTACAAATGGAAGCATGGGTCGAGAAGAATTGGGAGTTATCACATCAAATTAGGTAAAAAAAATCAAACCCTAATTTCAGTTAATTTGGGTATTTTCGAGTAAGCTCTAATTACTGTTAGGGAGAAGCATGGAGGAGCATTATAGAAGATATGGGTCTGATTTGTACTGTCAATTTAGGTAGAAATAATTTACCTAATTTCTGTTTGATTTTAGGAATTCTTTTGGTAGAACCCTAATGGGGTCTGTGGGTATAAATAGCCTTGTGGGTGTGTTGTAAAACTTTATGCTTGGAGTAGCCAACATCCAGGACTTTCATGTCCTGTTAACTGTTAATTTCTGTTAAATGTTAATTTCAGTTCACAGTTCAGTTTCATGTTCATGTTAGATTTTCATATCTTGTTAAATGTATCCTGTTAATGTTTGTTATTACTGTTAGATGTTTGTGTTCATTGTTGATGTTTATGTTCACTGTTATGTTAAACTTGCTAAACTTGCTGTTAGTTAAATGTTCATTGTTAATACTTGTGTCCTGTTAATGCTATTCTTTCCTGTTGATGTTTGTTACATGTTCACTATTGTGTTTAATTTACTGTCACATTTCCTGTTAATGCTAGGCTAGATATCTGTGAAGCATTGATGTAATTGTGCAATGGAAGAAATCAGTGCTCATAGCAAGCTGATTATCTTACCATTCTTGTTGTATGCTTAGGTTGCACTGTTGATTGAGCATTGGGAGAAACTAGTGCTCTTAGCAAGCTAGTTTTCTTCCCATTCTTTTAGTATACCTCCTGTAATCTTGCCTTAGCTTAGCCTTGCTCATTTTAGTTTCATTATCATCCCTGCCCTTGGCCTCAGGCCTTGGTTCATCTTGTTTTGTTTTGTTTTGTTTTGTTTTTGTTCACTGCTTTATTGCTGTTTAGTTTTTAATCTGTTTAGTTTTTGCCTCACTGCCTTGTCTGTTGCTTCTCTGTTTCCTTCTTCTTTGCCACTGTGTTGCTTTCCTTTACATTGCTGCAACTCTGTTGCTTCTCTTATTCCACTGCCTTGTGCTGTTGTGCACTTGCCTCTGCCCTGCAGTACTGCTGCTGCTGGTGCCTGCTGCTGTGTTGCCTCTGCCAAGCTGTTGCTACTGCTTGCATCTGCTCTGCTGTGCACTCAAGCCCATAGCTCAATCCCATTGAGCCCAAAAGCCCAAAACAAAGTTTAAGACCTAAAGCCCATAGTCCACATTTCTGAGCCCAAGCTCAGTTCAGCCCAACAGTTCCAAAGGGTATTCAAAGCCCATTGATATTCAAGACCCCTTTGGTATTCAAAGCCCATTAGCAAATTTAGAACCCAAAATAGCTAGAAATTCCAAAACACACCCGATCTCTGTGGATCGACCCGTACTTGCACGAGCTACAACCGACGACCGTGCACTTGCGGTATTACTGTAGGCCCGCGTTTCACTTCGCTTCATTTTTATACACCCCTTCGGGCCTGCCAAGTTTTTGGCGCCGCTGCCGGGGATAATTTTTAGGACCTTTTAGAGGCCTACCAAGTTTTTGGCGCCGTTGCCGGGGATTGGTGTTGTGTTTTATCTGTGTTTTTCTTTAGCTATTTTGTATTTCATTTCATAGCATTTGCATCTGCATCTGCTTCACTTCATTTGCTGTTGGACCTGCTGTTCTGAACCTGTTTTTCCTCTGCTGGGACGCCACCAAGGAAAAGAACCAAAACCCAACTGGGTTTTTGCAACAATATCAGAGCAGCTGGGCTGTGCTAAAAAGGTAAGCCTAAACCCATTCCATTGAGAGAACCCAACCTGTGGGCTTCCAAATTTCTTTAATTGTGGGCTTGTAATATTAAAGCCAATTTTTGGGCTTCTCTTATTTTCTGTTGGGTTTGTAATAATTTATTTGTGGGCTTGTTTGTTTAATTTGTGGGCTTGTTTAAATTCTTTCATTGGACTTGTATTTTGGACTCTGGGTTTAAACCCAGCTGAGCTTGTAACCGATTGTGGGCTTGCTTCCACTCAAGAGTGGACCTCGAAACCAAAGTTTTAAAACAAACGTCGGGCCTTAACCAACTGGGCCAAATTAAACTTTCAAAATTAAAACTTAGTGTTTCGTGGGCTGCAGCCTTCCTTCCATTCCATTAGAGGACAACAGTGGGCGTGCTCCCAATTCAAAAACCAAATTTTATTTTCTTTTTCTAAAAAAAAAAAAAAAATTATTTTTCTCTCATTTCAGTCCAATTTTAGTGTTTTGAAACTTTCTATGTCTTTACACTTTTTCTTCTGGGTTGATCCTCAACTCTTTAGATTGTTAGTGTATGGTGAATTTTTGTATATAATCCAGTAGATAAAATTTTCTTTTAAAAAACCCTTTTGTTCCTTTTGTATATATTTTGCTAATCCAATATGATCTCGGCTGAAATATGTTGGATTTTTGCCTTGAATAACGGAGTTTTAATTCTGCTTTCGCCGTACAATCGGGTATTCTCTCTCCTTTTACTCTACTCAGCATGTTCCTCTTCATATATTGTTTTATAATTCTTTCCATATTTTGAAACATTGAGGACAATGTTTAGTTTATGTTTGGGGGTATAGAGTAGATACCATGATAATTTGCCATAATTGAAAACAAAACTCCATCTTTTTGAAAAAATTGAAAAATTCCAAAAAAAATTGAAAAATCAAAATTCTAAAAAAATTAAAAAATTAGAAAAATCATAAAAATGGAGCTCATTTACCTTGAAATGTTGACTCTTGTGCAAATATGTATTTTTATTAGGAGTCTTAGTCTAGATATTTAGGCACCCTGATTCTAGCACAATTCACATAGTGATAAGAAATTTGCACGCGCACGATCTACCAATACATGTATGGCCTCGATCTTCAAGGTGTTTGATAGGAAGTTACGATTGCCAATCACTTTAGAATACTGAACGAAACTTGACTAGCTTGTTCTTTGGTTGGTTGGGATAGAAGGTGGAGGTTACATTAAGAAAGACAACCATCGAATTTAACTGGGTGCATCAAAAAGGGCTACCTCTTGCAAAGTGTCATGTAATCTTTTGTTTCCTTTTGTATATGTATCAAAAGTGTTTCCTTGTTCAAAAAAAAAAAAAAAAAAAAAAAAAAAAAAAAAAAAAAAAAAAAAAAAAAAAAAAAAAAAAAAAAAAAAAAAAAAAAAAAAAAAAAAAAAAAAAAAAAAAAAAAAAAAAAAAAAAAAAAAAAAAAAAACGATGTATATATTCAGAAAAAAATATCAGAAAAATACAAAAAAATCAAGTATTTATCAATTCCATTCTCTCTTGTTCCAAAAATAAAAGAGAGTAGTCAATGTAAATAAGAGTCATGTAAATAGTCATTTTGTTGTTTCATTGTAATAAGCAAGGAGGGTGTATGCCATTGATGTACAACGCGAGTAATTGTGAAATACCTCCAACTCATTCACAATTCTCGTAAAGCCCGGACAGCTAGCTAGATTTCGACCTTGGTTCTTAGCCTGAGAAACTATCTCTTGGTGATTAGTAGTCATAACTTCAGATCTTTCTTTACACATGTGTAGATACACTTTACACTCTTATCACATGTCTTTATTTGTTATCAGTGCTAGGATTGTGCCTTTGATAGCTAGATTGACATCTCCATTTTGCTGTGAGCTTAACTATTTTGCACATGTCACATTTGATGGAATCTGAGCTTATATTTTGACCTAGAACTTTGTAGGTACGTTCTAAGCAAACCTTCACGAGACTTCAACTCGTCCACTAGGGACACTTAGTGGTTTAAAAGGCTTAGTGCATACGCTAAATGCATTCGAGAGACCAGCGACAGTGGTATAGTTAGGATTTCCTTAGTTTTGTTTTACTTGAGGACAAGTAAAATTCAGGTTTGGGGGTATTTGATGAGTGCCAAATATTGTATATATTTATCCCTTTTTGTTGGCATTTAACTCATCTTTTGTGCATTAATTCTACATTTTATCCCATATTCTGTATTTTCATTGTTTTCAAGAATAAATATTTTTATTAATTAATTTTGCATTTTTAGGTAATAAATAAAGTCTGGATGACTTGCGGAGCAAAAAGAGCAGAAAAGTAGTGAAAAGCCGGGAGAAATCACGCAAGGAAGCCGCGAAGAATGGTGCGCACAACCTCATTTTCTACACACAAAAACGCCTCCGTTCTCAGCCATCAGATCAGTTCTCAGAAGCATCCGATGGTCGCTCCTTCATAGAGCATCAAAATCTGAAGTCTCTACCAAGCACCACAGCGCTGAAATTCCAAGCCTTCAGATTAGATGGTAGTTGAATCCAACGGTTGCTCCCTTGCTGTTTATCAAAGTTTGATATCTCCGCCTTACACTACAGCACCTAACCTAATCTAGCACCGTTCGTTTCGTTGTATCCCTTCATCCGACGGTCGCTCCTCGCTTGCCTCCGCATCACCGTCCGATATACCTACCAGCTCCACATCTCACGGCTTAGTCTTGCTGAACATCAAAAATCGATGAACTCGCCTCACACCCAAGTGCAGAACACCCTAGACCTCAAACAAACAGCCCCTACCCTAACCCATATCGACCTCTCCTCCATTACCTCCCTCTGCAGAACCACCTTCTTCACCTGCCGCTCAACCACCAACTCCACTGCCGCTCCACCGTACCACCATGTCCGCCACCACCAACTCTGCCACAACCACACCACCTACCGCACATGGTAACTTTCAATCAACTTCATCAACATCACACGATTTCAGTGACGTGTGGAATTGATGAGAATGATTGCATGTTATCAATCGAAGCTAGAAAAGGCATGGGAAGGAGCAGTGAAGTCAGAGGAAGGATGGGTCAGCGATTGATTGAAGAAATTGCGCCATCAAAGTAAGATTTTACGAAACCCTAATTTCTCAATATTTGGGATTTTTATAGAAAACCCTAATTTCTGTTAGGGAGAGCATAGGGAAGCTAGAGTAGGGATATGGGTATGATTGAATTAGGTGAATTAGGTAAAACCAAACCCTAATTGTACTGTTTTCAATTTGGGGATTTTTGGGTGAAAAGGGTGTAAACCCTAATGATGTAATTGGGTATAAATTGGGACTGTGGGTGTGTGTGAGAGGGCATGCTGGACTAGCCAGTGTCCAGAACTTAGTTCTGTTAATTTTAGTTCAATTTTATTTCAATTTCAATTTCATTTCTGTTCATGTTCATTTCTGTTCAATTTTAGTTTCTTTCCATGTTTTAATTTCCCTGTTTTAATATCCTGTTTTGTTCCTTGTGATGTTTGTTCCTTCATTTCAGTTGTGATGTTTGTTCTGTTAAGGTTTAATTTCAGTTGTGATGCTTGTTCCTTGTGATGTCTGTTAAGGTTTAATTTCAGTTGTTTCATGTTCTTGTGATGTGTGTTCCTTCATTCTTCATTTGTTGTTTCAATTCACTGTCAAGAAGTGATGATATGCTAGGTTAGAGCTTTCAGTGCACTGTTTTGATTGAGTAGTGGGGAGAAACTAGTGCTCACTAGTGACAATGAGCAAGCTAGTTCTCTTCCCACTCTAGATGAATGCCTTAGCTTTGCTTTGTTACTTCTTCTCCACATCCCTGCCCTTGGCCTTAGGCCTTGGTTCATTTATCTTGTTCACACTGTTTTTTTCATTGTCATCTTTCTTTGCTGTCTAGTATTTCCATTGTTGTTGTTTACTGCATTGCCTTTGCTTTATTGCCTTGTTTTCCCACTGTTTTCTTCACTGCAGTGCTGCTGCTGCAACCCTGTTGCTGCTGCTGTTTTTCTTCCCCTTGGCTTGTTCTGCTGTTTTCTTGGCCTTGTGCTGCTGTGCAATATTGCCACTGCTGCTGCTTTCTTTGCTCTGCTGCTGCTGTTTCCTCTCCAAAGCCCAGCCTTCAAAGCTCAAGTTCAGTCCAGTTAAAGGCCTAGTTCTCAGTTCACTACCAAGCCCAGTTCACAAGTGAACTATTAAGGCCCAACCACAGTTTAGGTTAAGGTAAGCCCAAAGGCCTAGCTAAATCAAAACTGAAGTTCAGTTCCTCAAAGGCCCAAAGGCCCAGATCCTTGACTGAATCCAAAGCCCAGTTCACATCAAAAGACACTCAGCCCAATTCACAAGTGAACTGTTGAGCCCAAGTTCAGTTCACTGTTAGTCCAAAGCCTAGTGCACTTCAAGACCAACTGAGCCCAAGCTCAGTTCATTTCATTGTTAAAAACAAACCCATTAGACCTAATTTACTCAAAGGATAATCAAAGCCCAACAATAGCAATTTAGAGCCCAAATAGCTAAACACTACAAAACACACCCGATCTCTGTGGATCGACCCGTACTTGCACGAGCTACAACTGACGACCGTGCACTTGCGGTATTACTGTAGACCCGCGTTTCATTGCGCTTAATTTTCATACATATCTCCGGGCCCACCAAGTTTTTGGCCGGGGATAATTTTTAGGACCTTTTAGAAGCCTACCAATATGCCAGTTGTGTTGGTATTAGTTAGACTAGTAGCTCAGTCCATTATGATAGGTTCATTTTGGCAGTGGCTTTCAGACAGATATGGGAAACACCGTTCACCTTAGTCAACATCAAAACCATCTACGTTTTTTCTCTACATCCATCTTCTTAATCTATCCATGTGATTGGTTGACTCCGGTTATGATGTCCAGAAACTATCTGAGTAGAGCTCTGTGACTTATATATGAATTTTAGTATGCTTGAGTGCAAACTCGTGTACAACAATTGGAATTTCGCATCAGGGTACTTCCTCCTGTAGTCAATAAGTATGCCAACCAAGGAGATTCTTTAGTGCCTTCCAAGGTTCTGCGTAGATAGCTAGGGTCTGGTGTATAAAGGTTTTGTGGGTACACCTTTGGTAAACCCTCCCGAGACTATAACTCGGCCACCTAGGGGTTTAAAGGCTTATTGCATACGCTAAATGCAATCGACGATGCCTGCGACAGTGAGTTAGGATTTTATTTCGTAGATTTGATTTGCTCGGGACTAGCAAATAAATGAGTTGTATCAGATGTCCTAATCTTAAAATGATACAACTCATTTTAGTCATGTTTGGCCAAAGTATCTCATTTTAAGATTAGGACATATGATACAACTCATTTATTTGCTAGTACCGAGCAAATCAAATCTACGAAATAAAATCCTAACTCACTGTCGCAGGCATCGTCGATTGCATTTAGCTTATGCAATAATCCTTTAAACCCCTAGGTGGCCCTAGTGACCGAGTTATAGTCTCGGGAGGGTTTACCAAAGATGTACCCACAAAACCTTTATACTCCAGACTCTAGTTATCTACGCAGAACCTTGAAAGGCACTAAAGAATCTCCTTGGTTGGCATACTTATTGACTACAGGAGGAAGTACCCTGATGCGAAATTCCAATTGATGTACACGAGTTTGCACTCAAGCATACTAAAATTCATATATAAGTCACAGAGCTCTACTCAGATAGTTTCTGGACATCATAACCGGAGTCAACCAATCATATGGATAGATTAAGAAGATGGATGTAGAGAAAAAACGTAGATGGTTGCGATGTTGACTAAAGTGAACGGTGTTTCCCATATCTGTCTGAAGGTCACTGCTAAGATGAACCTAAAAATCCTAATGGATTGAGATACTGGTCTGGATTCTAATATCAACTCAACTGGCATATACAATGGAACTAGTGGTCGATAATCCTAAATCTAGATCAATTCGACTGACAAATACAAGGGAACCAGCGGTCGATTTATTAATTGAACAATAATAATAATATTTTTTTCTTTCTTTTTTCACTTTTTTTCTTTCTTTTTTTCTTTTTTTTTGCTCAAATTGACAACATGATTAGATTTTTTGATCCAAGCGCATGCTTCTTGTCAGCATATTACATGGTAATTCCTGTGGATCCTGCATTCCACGCTTGTTTAGGCGACGGAGACAGGGAGAACACACACATATTGTTATCCAAGTGTCATTTTTTTCCATATATACTCTGGTTGGTCTAGTTGGTCAGGTCTCTTTGTTTTTGTTTTTTTTTAGTAACTCAATCACTCTATTTCATCCTAGCAGTGATAACAATTCGATGTTAGTGACCCACCAAATCACTTAGAGAAATAAAAAGTTTGCAAAAATAAAAACAGAAAGTGATATGGTGACGATTCTGAGATATGGTAACAACTATCATATTATCTCTAACACCTGAGCTCTGTTTTTTTTGTTAGTGGGTTCCTCAACTCCTGCAATCAAGATGGTTCCATCCACTTATATTGTCTAGTATCATCCTGAAGGCACAAGTTTCTAGATTTTGAAGTTTATCATGCAATTTTTTTGGTTTTTCTATTTTTTATTAATTAAAGGCATCAAACTCTACAAATTATATACAAATTACATAAACTGATACTCCAACTCATAGCTATTTCTGAACAATAAAGGATAAACACTAGACTAGCTATTTAGTTGGAATCTAATCCCTACTCAGCTTAATATATACTTCACCGTCAAGAAAAAATGCCATCTACTTAGAAAGGCTAGTGCTCATTCTAAATTGTTCAAAAATCTTTAAAAGTTGGAGTTTTGTATACGTCATTTTTTTTGTTCATATTATACCCTACCCCCACACTTAAATCAAACATTGTCCTCAATGTTTCAAACCATTGAAAAAAGAATAAGAGGAATCCTTGAAAAAGACAAGGAAGTAAGAATTAGAGTTGTTCACCTGATTGACGCATACGAGAAACATTCAACATAGACTCCCCATATATCAACAATCTGAAAATTTGAGTATCCACTCACAAAACAATCTGCATATATAGCAAAAGCTTCACAAGAATATTAACATATTGTGGGAAAAGTGAAATTATAATCCCACGAGAGTTACCCCCACACTTAGTCCTTTCTACAATCGGAAGTGTATACAAAACATAAGTAGAAGGCACTTCTATTGGATCTTGTCGGCCAACCTGCATGGTGGTAGACTCAAACACATATGGTGGATACTCGGAAGCAAAGAATTCAGAAAGAACTTTAGAAGCATTCAATTCCAGCCCCAATGAGGTACCTTCTTAAAAGATGGATTAACAACTCTATGGGAAACTACTTCAAGTTTGGGAGGATCATCATTAGATGGAGATTCATGTAAAGGGTTAGACAAACCTCGCATAATCTCACGCATTACGGGATCCTCAGTACTTCTCAAAAAGTCCATTGATTCTCCTACATCACAAGTATCGCAATTCTCATTCAAACTCTTTACGAGCCATTCTTCTTCAGTTTCTTCTATAACTTCCAAATCTTCGTCATCAGAATCAAAATCTGCTCCAAGTAAGTCATCGTAATCCATACGGTCTTCATCACAAGTTGACTTCTCATTCAAAGTATTTACAATCTCTGAATTAGGGGTGTTATTCACAAAGAAGTCATAACATCATCGCTATCATACACAACATACCATTAATAATTGTAGTGTTCCTAGACTCAACTTCTTCCTTTTGAATAGGAGAATGATCATTAGAATCATGAGTTGAGCTAGCATCAGCATCATTATCAACATTTTCCAAGGGTTCATTATCCTCGGAATCTTCTTCTTGGGGCTCTTCTCCATTATCCACACGGCGGTTAACCTCCATATGTATGTCCCTAGAAATTGCTTGAAGAGTCTCTTCCGTTGCTCCATCTTCTTCCAACCGCTCATATTGTCTAAAGAGTTTCTTTATGTTAACCCGTTTTCCGCTACTATTCACAATAGGTTCTCTAGACCATGTCTCTTCCCGTTGAATGGGTGAAAGATCATAAGTACGATACGGAACAGGTCTAAATACACTATCATATGTTTCACTTGGTACGAAACTCGGCTCATTGGAAGTTGAGTTAGGCATCTGCAAGAAACTAGATTGGAACGTATGAGAAGTACAACTATCCCCCCATCCTTGTGATTTTCCACTTACATAACCACCAAAAGGTTGCTGCGATGTATGAGAATAATCACAAGGTCTTGTCAAATAGTCATCATAGCCAAAAGATTGGTTTTGATTATACCCGACATATGGTTGGAAGTTATTGTAAGAGTGAGATTGAAAATCAGAACTATTACCATAGTATGCAGGGTTTTGTGAACCATATATGTTGTTCCCAAAAGGATACATCTTGAAAATTTATGCACACAACTTGTTCAGAGACTTACCTCTTATTCCCAATTGTGCACACGCAAGCAAGAGATTGATGGTACCTGAAATAAGATTCTTAAAAAGATAAATTAGTAAAACATAAAAAATAAAAACAAAAACAGAAAATCAACTAACAACTCAAACTACCGACTGCTCCCCGGCAGTGGCGCCAATTTTTACGAGGTTTCGAACTCGCAAAAATAAATTCCTTACTTCTCTTACACTAACTAGTACTACAATGACAAGCAGGTTCGTTCCTAAGGGAGAGTTGAGTCTAAAGTTGTCAATTCAATTTCTGAATATTAATGCAAATAATGAGTATGAGAATGATCAAGGACTCTTTCTAAGTCACGAAACGTGAATCTAATCGATATAGCTATGTTTCTGCAAAGTACCCATTACTAATAACCCTAGAATAATTAGTACGCTCAATTATTCCGTTATATCTCCTAAGTTCACCGGACACGGAAGCGCTCGACTACCAGATTCTACTTGCCAAGTTTCCTAGAAGTACGCTCTCTAGGTGTGACTTAAACAAATGCTTTAAGTTCTTTGAGATAGGCTATTCCTAGTGACAAATACATAGGCTCGACTCATCTACTAGTGTCAATCTCTATACATGAATATTTAACAAAATCCCATCATCAATATCCACGTATCACTACTTGTATCAAGATTCTCTAGACAATTACGGGTTGAAGAGGTCTCAACTAGCATTAGAATCATCCATAAACCAATTTAATTTGCAACTTAAACGATTCACAAATAATTCATATAACAATATTGGCACGGTAGAGAATGAGCAATAACGAATAAATTGCACGAAAGCAGGCTCTTTTAAATATCAACTGTGAATCATGTTCGGACGTCGAAATCGTCCCTAATCAGGATGCAATTAGCTACCGGAGTTTATGGTGAAATAAGAGAAACAAAACTAAAATAAGCAAACCAAATAGGAGGTGAAGTGGTGGATGCGAAGATGGACTGCCGTTGCTCAAAGAAGAACTGGCAGTGGTGGGAAATCGCCAACAGGATGGTAAACGGAGTGGTACTGGCGACTTGAACTGCTGCTGTGTAGTTGCCTTCTAGTCTGCTACCTTGGCGCTGTGAAGAGGTGAGATGCAGATGGAACTGGTGGTGAACGTGACTGCAGGTGATGGATGGACTGGTGGTATGAACAACAGCTAGGGTTGGTGGTGTATGCAGGTGGGTATGTTGTGAGATGCAGGTGGAATTGATGATGAATGCAAACTGGTGGATGGAAGGGTTTTGGAGTGGAGCAAAGCTCCTCTCTGTTGAGAGAAAACAGTCCCCTGAGGTATGGGGTATGTGATATTGATCCCTTCTGTAGCTTTCTATGTTCTTATATAACTTCAGTTTCTTGTTTTAGTTCCTGCAAATCCGCGACCTAACACTCTCAATCTCATCCCTTCAATACCCAACTTCAATGGACACCGACTCACTCAATGGCGGCAGAATTCCTTCTTCCCTGACTCTCGGCCAAACACTTTCCCAGTTTTGACGCAACTTTTCCTTCAATCCAGCTCAACTCTTGAGATACCCATGTGGCCATGTCTCCATATCCTGTAACCTTCTAAATCAAATCCATACCAAAAAGCCCTTGTACACAGTCCATAAGCTCACAGCAAACCAGCAGAGAGATGGTTCAGTCGAGAGAACCTGTACTGGTTACAGTCTTGCTTGCCAAAACTTGGCTTAGTCTCTGCATTGTTGAGACATGCCCTAACCCAAACTTTTACAACACTTGTGATCTTCGAAAACACCAACCAGAACCCACCTCCTAGTTCCTCTCGACATCGTAGTCTCGTCCTAATATCCAGTTTAGAAACCCTTCAGCCATAGTAACGAGATGGACAGCAACAACACCAGTTCATCTCGTCATAACCTGTTTCCCACTTCTATGTAAATTCAAACTTCATTCTCAACCTCCTACATCTATCAGTAACAACATGAACATGGCGGCAACATCACTATCTTCTCTGCATACTTGCTCAAGACTCTGTCAGCTGAAACCCGTCTCATTCACAACAACAACAATAGAACAGTTCATTCAGGCCTTTACTCGAGCAGCTTGTGTGCAGTTTGATGGTGCTGCTGAGATGAAGTCTCTCTCGATTTCTAAGATCATTCTACCTCCTTTCCTGCAATTGAGACGAAACCCAGAGTTCTAAACATTCACAAACACACATTCAATCTCAGAAACATCCATTAATCGCATCCATTCAACCATAAAGCAATGACAATAACACTCTATCTTGGCTTTCTCATAACTAACTATGAATTCGAATTCCATTTAGGTCAATCATTCCAATGCAACCGGAACTCTAAAACCTCACCTAAATCCCTTCCATCCACTGATAGTTTGAACGACAGCAACTCCCTTCTTCTTCCCTGTAATCTCGATGGTAAACTATACCCAAAACTGTGTACAGCTCCGTGTCCATCTAAGCTTCAGTTTCACGTCATTTCTCGTCAAACGCGATCACAAGAACCCAAGGCTGACCGGCGGCGTGAATCTTGGCAACGGCTCTTGGTTTAGTGAGTAGGATGCTTGGCAGTCGAAGGGAAGAACTAAATTTTCTCACTTGCACGAACTGAGCTGTAAGTCATGAGGGAGAAAGAGGTGACCCTGAGTGAAGTAGTAGGTGCTCTCAGTAATTCCAGCATCTTATGTAATATAACCTCGTGTTTTTCCCGGTTTTGAATCCGTCAATTCTAATATCGCCAAGCAATGGATTAAGCTCTGGTTTATCTTCTTTCGCACCACATGACTCCAAAGTACCTATAAAATGCAAAAAAAGCGTAATATACAAAAGTACAAGAGAAATAGTGAAGAAAAGCATAAGAAATTGACATTCAAAAGATGCATTTAAGGCACTTATCAGATGCGATAAGTTATACAGGACATCCTAAAGTCAATCTACCAGCTGGCCAAACATGACTATATAAAAGGAATATAACTTGTTTTTGCTGGAGTATGTTTTGTCTTTCTTTTGAAAGAAACATCATATGATTGAGAATTATTCTTTCATGAAAATTGACACGTCCAAAAAGCCAAAT
Source organism: Papaver somniferum (assembly GCF_003573695.1). Classification (NCBI taxonomy): domain Eukaryota; kingdom Viridiplantae; phylum Streptophyta; class Magnoliopsida; order Ranunculales; family Papaveraceae; genus Papaver; species Papaver somniferum. Next base: position 140,135,044 of record NC_039367.1, read on the forward strand.
TGATATAAAACATAATTGGTGATGATAATTTAGTTTTAGTAGCGAGAAAAATTAAGCTATATTGTTGTTCATGGACGATAAAGAAAATGGAAGCTGGTTAACTTAAATCGGAATACTGGTTAGATGTCGAGAAAAAAATGGGATGCTGGAGTAAACTACACAAATCATTTATTTGTAGGGGGACCTCCCCAAGTTTAGATTCACAAAAAAAACACGTTTATCAAATTTTGTTTTCGGAGACTTCACCAACAAAGGCCAAAGTAGTATTTTATTTCAACAGATATCAAATGAGCCGTTTACCAAATAAGAACTTAGAAAATGATGAAGTTCAAACATTCACTATTCGTTATCAAAAATTCTAAAAGCAACATATTGGATTTTTTCCACAGTTATACTCTTTTTACCCCCTACGCAAACTTTTCATAACGTTTCTTCTTTTTCAAACGAGTCCTTTTAGAGACCTGTTGACTGATCAAAGACGGGAAGAAAATTGTCCTTGACCAATCAAGGATGGGAATGCACTCCTACTAGACTTATTTCGCACACTCGAATACAATACTGTGGAGTTAATCAATTTTTGGAGCGCACTATTGGTACACTCCAAAATTTGTTTGTACTACATTCCTCATGCAGTCATATACATCATCATTTCAAGGACATAAACGATATTTTTGGTCATGTTTTGCCCTTTTGATCACATGTTCTTATTTTAGAATTGATTAGGACTTTCAGGGGACGGAAAATTTTATCCTTTTTTAATTCCTTTTTGGCAAAAATCTTTTATCAAATCTTATACTTTTAAAATGTATATTCTTAAAATAAAATAAAAAAAATATTTTTCCTTGTTCCATCTTATCAATTCATATTCTAAAAAATCTAAAGAGTAAAATGTTTTTACCGGAGTACTTCTTCAACAAATCGCTGAGATAGATACATGATGAACGCAAGAGTGTGAACCATGAAAAGCTTTGTTCCTCGTGGTTTACGAGTGTTCGGGAACATTTGTCAAATGAATTGAAAAACGATTTCGATTTCAAATTTTGTGATAGATGGCGATGCTTAGTGAACACCAAAGTTTAAACAAATCAACCAGAAAGATGATTCTAAAGTATATATGTTATATAATATAACATGCTGGTTGTATGTAAATAAAGCTTAATTTATAGCAAGTTTTATGGATCTCGAATAACAAATTCTTAGGCATGTATATTTATATTTTTTCATTGACGTTAATCGAGTTCACATTAGACGTAATTCCAAATTACGTTGGTGATGATTTGAACATCATTTCGATGCTTATTGAATTGCCTTATTCAATTGTTTTCCAATCTCTCTTCTTAGAAATCTTGGTACTCGACTTGGGAAAAAAGTGCATGAGACCTATATTTTATATCCACTAGATTTAAAAGTTTCTACTACCTAAGTTTATAACTTAGATTTCATCATTAAACAGTAGCGGATCGACAAAAAACTGGGAGAACAATGAAGAAGTAACTAGTTTATGCCTTTGATTGTAGTGAGTTTTAAGTGTTAATGTATTGTCTCACATTAAATGAAACATGTAATATATATTTGAGATGCAAAATATAAGGATCCTCAAGCTCGTCAACGCTATTAGACCAGTCAAGACACGATTTAGCCGTTAATGATCGATTAGATTAACACGAACGCTAATTAATAGAATTTAATCTAACAACGATCTAGATACGAACTAGTATCACTAGATAGATCTCAAAAGTTAGGCGTTATAGACCGCTCGCACGCATCATTCGAATACCGGACGAAGAAGATATCATCAGATTTTGTGTTAAACCGACCTGGCTACCCTTATCTAACCTACTGGGTGCCTCACCATTTTTGTTGGCCTTATCATCACCATAACGTGTCGAGAGAAACTCATTTTCTTTGATTCTTTCTCTTTCTTCTTCTTCTTTCTTTCTTCTTCTGTTCTTCGCCTCTGGCGATTCTGAAAGTTTCGAGAGATGAAATTAAATTATGAGATCGTGAGGGTTGAGCATAGATCAGGGCATATTTGAGGATTTCTATGTTGAATCGATTATGGTACTCGGAATTCACAGAGAAAGGTAATTCGAAGATTGAATTTAGAGTTTCTGTTTTGATTGATCTCGTTTGTGAAATTGAATTTGTTTTGGTGTTTGTTTCTTGGGTTTGTTGTTAATTAGAGTAAAGAGGGTTGTATAAGGTTTAATTTTAGTTTCTCTAGAAAATCAGTTATCAGGTTAGGGTTTCAACGAATTGAGGATGAAGATTAGGGTTTCTGATTTGGGCATTTCGGATGAGAATGAAGAACTAACAAGTGGTGATTGAAGTTGGGTTATTGATTTAGGGTTTTACGATAAAGAAATAGAAATCAGGGTCTGAGTTCATAATTGAGGAATCAATTGAACAGTTTTGGAAGGATGATGAATTGGTAAATTAGGGTTGTTGTTGGTGTTTCTAAATAGAATTCGATGACCAGAGGATGATAAGGATGAGTGCTGTTGAGTCTAGATAAATGATTGTATTACAGAGCACTGTTGGTGAAGAAATTGAAGTACAAAGATGTTGAGATTTCAGTGGTGGACATGAAAGAATGAACTGATGTTGTTAGTTAATCAAGCTGATGACTGTGTTGTGTTTGTTCATGGCTGGTTAATATGGATGTCAGTAAAATTATGATAAAGATAATGAAGATGGTGGTTATGAACTGGTGCTGGTGGAGTTGATTAAGAGGTGTTGTATCTAGAGATGGTGGTTGATAGTGTTTTGAGATTGCAGGTGTGGTGAATTGATATAGGTGGTGGTGTTGAACTAGTGGTGTTAAGGGTGTGTGAATCTGTTGATGCAGTTTTTATAGCTGTAGAGTTGTAGTGGCAGTTCAAAGGAATGTGCAAGGTTGTCTAAGTTAGAGATAGAGGAATGGGAGTAAAGAAGATGTGTTGTTGTTATTGTGTAGGATAGTTGGGTGATATGATGATGTGTGGCTGAGGATAGTAGGGTTATTGAAAATGGTGGAGAAGAGTGGAAGTTGATAATGTTGTTGGGAACTGGATTGGCAAGGACAATGAAGACTTGAACTGTTGCAGGTGTTAGAGATTGAGTTAGTGGATAATTATATTAGTTGCAGGTGGAGCTGTGAGTTGTAATGAGGGTTGGTTTCAGCTGAAATATGGGATGTATAGAGAATCAACGGAATTGAATCAAAGAAGGAATGTAGTATTAGTCTGATTTGGTGTGTGTGTTTAATGCTTTAGATTGTGGCATGGGCTTATGGCTCAAGCCTTGTGTTTTAGCTTGGGCAGATGATAGTCTAGTCTGACTCGCCTGAGTCGGTTTATCTGAAGTCTTTTGACTGAGTTGACCCTGTAACCAGACTTGACCCGATTTGACTCAGTGACTTAACTCGTTGACCTGACCTTGGAACAATTGACTTTCCTTGACTTGTTGTGGACTGTTAGTTGATCGTTGTTGACTGTTAGTTGACTCAGATGAACCAGGCCTTGGTTTAACAGGCCAGTTTGGTGGACTTGGGCTTAGGACTAGTTTTTCCTATTTTGTTTATTTGGACTCCTTGCGGTCCGAATTAGCATTTGGTTCCTTCTATAAAGTTGTAGATACTCTTAAGACATATCTAATGGACTATAGAACCAACCTAATTAAATTAGTAAACCTATAGATGTGCTAAAGATAGATAAATAAAAGGTGTAGAACCGTAAATGAGTTTATAACCATTAGATAGACTTGTTTGATTCTTGTGTGAGCCTGTTGGTAAATTCTTGGAGTGTTTGTGTGATTAACAATTACCCATTTCTTTTAAAACCGATCGATTCAAAGGATGATCTAGTGGACTGCGGATCTTGAGGTAGACATGGCATGTCATCAAACCAGGTGGGAACTCTTTAACCTTCTGGTAATCATTGAGCTTTTTTTCGATCTGCGAGCATGATGTGTTATTTAATATCAGTATGTACAATGTTTGCAATGAATGTAAATATGAGTGTAATATGTGTTGTGTGAATCCCCCGCAAGGAGTGACCGTGGTTACCCACGACTTCTTGCTATGTTCTTTGTAAGCAGGGGAAAGCCGGTTGAATATTACGCCCTTACATTTCTTAGTAGACCGGAGAAAGCCGGTTAACTATTACGCACTTTACTTTTTATATCTATAGTAGGTCGGGATAAGCCGGTTTGTAGTTGCAGGAAATCCTACAATACGCCCCTCGTATGATTTTATCGTTGATCAGCCTATTTTTAGGTTGACACTCTTAATTTTATTGATTAATTTCTGAATATTCTTACAAGGAAAATAAAGAAATCAAGAATGATCTCTGCTCTCAACTTTCTCTCTCCTATTTACTTATATCTCACTCAAAAAAGATCTCCCTCTCCTTTACAACTCGAATGACTATTTATAAGGGAAATACATAATGGATGACAGCTAATCTATCCTTTATTTTCGGATATGGTTTGCGACATTCTCGCAACCTTATAAATGTTGACTTCGCAAGATTTCTAATTTTCGCAAGACTATCACATCTTTCCCATGATATTTGCTCACGTTGTTTTCTGAAACTGTTCTGCGGCGCTATTGTGCAATTCCATTGATAATTTCGCTGAGACACAATTGTTGCGAGAATCTGATCCTACATCTTGCTTCTTCTCAAATCTTCTCTGCAAAGTAGAGGATGATTTGAGAAATGTCGCAACTCCTTATCTTTTCATATTCCACATTTATCACACGTACTCTCTCTCTTCTACTTATTTCTTGACACGTCTTCTGTAACCGCTACTTTTCAACCGCTCACGTCTCTTCGTCTTAATGGTGTTTATTTCTTCGAGAAGTAAATTTTCTTTATATACTCTTCCCCCTCCCTCTTTCCATTTTTCTTTTTACTTTCTCTTCTATTTTTATTCTCTTATCTCTGCAATTTTGTCATTCTTCTGTAAATTCTGCTGCTGTAATTTTATCTTCCTTCAGTTCTTTTACTTTCCATACATTCCCATATCCTTTATTCAATCATGGATCCAAGTGGTCATAGATATGAGAAGAATCTTCAAGATGTCCAAAAATATCTTGCTAATAAAGGTCTCACACTCTCCCCCATTCCTGATGTGAATGCCAAATCAATTCTTTCTGTCAAGCTTTTCTCCAGTCAAAATTGTGATGATCAATCAATCATAATTTCTCTAGGTCAAATTCTCGCAGGTCTCCCTCTTCCTCTTTATAACCCAGACATTCCTTTATTTTATGAAATTATCGTACATCCGGGATTTTCGCGAGCCATTTTCCAACTAAGTGGGGATTGTATCCGTCTAATGCTAGAGTTCGCCAATCGTGGTGCTGGTAGAGGATCTCTTTACTCCAGTGAACCTAGGGATCCAAAATTCGCAAACCTAGAAATAGTTGCTGAGAAGTATACATTGGCGAATTTCTTTGAAAATTACGAACTTATCTCCATGAAGAAAGAGAATACTTGCTGGGGTATTCGATTAAGAAGAAAAGATAATATTGATGAATCTAAAATTCTTATGCAAGATATTGACTGGCATTCTGGTAAAAACACAACTCCTCTCCAATCCAAAGATGACAAATGATGCGTGTTTCCTTTAATGCTAAAGGGTCCTTACATTGCTGGATCAAACGTTCTTCCTACGAATCTCGCAGCATATCAACCTTGGGTTTTCTCCTGGCCCGAAAAGGAGAAGGAGGTATATTTCTCCCCTTTAACTCATTTTATACTTCTTTATTGATTTTTACTATTATGTTCGCTAACTCTTGCGATATTCCGCAGATCCAAAAACTAAAAGATAGTTATAACAGGACTGGGAAATCTAGTACTTTGTTGGCTCTTCGCTCATATACAGATGAGGTAAGAAATTTTCTCTTATGACTTTAAATAGTACTGTCATTCCCATGCTCCCCTTTCTTACTTCTATCTGTATGCGAATATTATTGCTGAAGTAGAAGAATCTGCTGATGCTGCGAAGATTGGCGATAAAGGTAAAGGTGCTCTTCGCAGAGAAAAATCAACTGGTCCTCCTCCAAAGATAAGAAAAGTGTGTTCTTCTTCTCCTTCAAATTTTCTTCTTAACGAGAATTCTGAAAGTGACAAGGATGATGAGGATAATGATGATCTCGCTGGAACTGAAAATTCTCCTCCCGAATCTTCTATGGCTAAGCTTTCTGGCCTCTTTACTGATTCTCTACAAGGAATGGGAGATAGCCAGTTCGCAAATACCTGCAAAGCTCTTGCTACCCTCTGTGATGTCCCTTTAATAGATGGTGATAGCTCTCTTCGTGGAGTTTCTAGATCAGTGACTCCCGACTTCTTGCATTCTCTCAATAGTTTGGTATATTTTCATCTTTTTACTTCTTCATTGTTATAACTCAAAATCTCTTTCTATATTAATATTTTTATTTCTTTTCGCAGGTTGGAAAAGCTTCTTTTGCGGTTGCCTCAGATCTAGAGAGACGACGCGAAATTCTTGAAGAGAAGAATCTTCAATTTCGCAAAAGGAATGAAGAATTGGAAGTTGAAGTTAAAGGTCTTCGCGAGAAGAATAGACAATTAGAAATTGATTCTTCCTCTTATAAGAACAAAATTTCTAGTCTTCAACAAGTTAATAATCAGCTTTACGGTATATTACTTTTCTCTTTTCTCTTTATTCATTCATCTTGTTGTTTTATCTTATTTAAATGATCCTTTTTGCAGACATTTATGGTCTTTCTGATGAAGCTACCCTTCTTCGTTCATTTCCTAATTCCTTGGATAATGATAACCTTCTTGAACGTCTTAACAATTCCTTAAATAGCTTTTCTAATGATAGAATTTCATCTCTTTCTCTAAATGAACTTGGATCACAATTTCGCCTCTTAGAAATTGATCATAGATCCAGTTTAGGCTTAGCTAACAGATTTAAACGTCTACTTATTGATTCCAAAGAGAAAACCAATGAGTTGAGAACCAAGATTAGCGGTCTCATAGATGATAAAGATCGTATCTGTGATCAAGGTGCCAAGGCTCTGGCGAAATTCCAAGAGGCTCTCCTTGAAGTTCAACTTGAGCGAGATGAAGCTAACCGCAAGAATATTGAACTCTGCGAAAGGTAAAATCAAATTCGTTCTCGTCTTCTCATAAGTAGTGAGGAAGAATTTGTCTGGGCTGCGGAAATTTTAGATGATGCTAGAAAAGATTTAGGCGTAAATGTTAGTCTCCAAGTTGAACATACAACCTTGATTAGAGACATGATTTCTGACAGAGAAGGTTGCTAATTGCTCTTCTTTACTAATATTTTGCTTCTTATAGATTTTCATCAAGTTAATAATTGGTTGTCTTTTGTTCGCACATTCTGAAAATAGATATCGTGAAAAGATTGAAGAACTTGAAGCTGAAAAGGAGGAACTCGCAAAGAATCTTTCTTCTCGCAACGACAAGTATTCTAGATTGAAGAATCAAATCAAAATCACCATTGAAAATTTTAAGAATGATGCTACGCATTTTCGCAATCAAACCATCCAGATGGTTTGTGATGATCATAATATCCCACATTCTGATTACCCTTGTCTTTTAGAGGAAATCCCACAAAATACTCCCAATTTGATTATGTCTGATAGTGATGCTGACGATGAAGAATCTGATAGTGATGGAAGTTCTGATGGTGATGAGGATTCTGACGCAGATGAAGAAGGAAATAAGTCTGATGAAGATAATGAAGGATTAACCAAGAAATAGTCTTTATTTCTTCTTTGATTCTTTGTAGCACTTGTATATTTATTTCTTCTTTTTGTATATTTGTGTTTCTTTCATTTTGGACTGCGTAAATTAAAACAATTCTTCTTTGCAATACAGTTAATCAATATAATCATTAATTCTTGAATTTTTGAGTAAATCTCTTATATGGGGACAAATATCATTTTCTAATTTCATACATTCCCATACTTGCCTCTGTTATTTGAATCCAAATGAGAGATTTCATAAACTTTTTCTTATTGTACAATTTCGCAAGTTCTTGCGAAGTGAATTTTCTTTCTTTTCAAAATCTCATTCCTGTGTGGTCTTATTTTGCCTTCCTAATTAAAGTTCTTATTATGCCACCTCTTGTCATTGTGACAAAATCGCAGGACGTCCTTGCACTTTCATGCAATAACCCATTGATCTTGCCTTAACTTTTTCTTTTGTATTATGGCCTCTTCAGGAATATTGCGACAATATGACAGGCCTAAATATTCTTGCGAAAATAAAGCCCCATGACATTGCCGTCTTGCGATGAAATCTCAGGACGTCTTCGCACTTTCATGCGAAAACCCATTGATCTTATCTTATCTTTTTCTTTTGTATTATTTCCTCTTCAAGAATGTTTCACAAATATGACAAGCCTTAATTATCCTTGTGAATAATAAGCCTCATGACATTTGCGTCTTAAGATACTTATCAGCTCCCTAATGGAGGGTGCCTCCCTTATCTTCCCCCTGGTTGCCCCTTCAAGGAGGCGTACTTATACCATACAAGGTTAGCTACTCCCATCCAGTCTTAACAACAACCAGTTGTTTTCGCAGCCTCTTATCCCTTTTACCTATAGGGATTATGGTTACGAGACTTCACCCTAAGTGGGGTTTTCTTCGGGCCGAGTGCAGTATAATCCAAGACTTGTCAAGAATGCCAAGGACGCTTCAAACTCCCTCGACACTCTTGACTCCACCGTGTAACTCGGCTCCTTGATCAGATATGCACTCCTTGGGAGAATTTTTATTACCTTAGTCACCCAACCTAAGTCATATGCTTAAGTTGAGAATCCAAGGTGCCTCTCCCGGATGGGCTTTATTGACCCCAAATCTCCATGACTCAGGTTCCGGTGGCGGTGTAGCCTTTCCCTGAGTCATGAAACAGGTAACCCCTAATATGACGTACTTTAGGTCTTACATTTGCCTCTTGCGAAATTTTATTCGCGAACTAGGGTGTACGACATAAAGGTTCGCCTCTTTCTCTTTTGTCATTCTTTTTTGATTATTTTCTGTAAAATTCATTATCTCTGCGAGAGTCTCGCAATTCATAATATTGTATCTGAATTTCGCAATCTCAATTTTGTTGTTCAATAAAATGTATTTTTGAGAATTTTACTTATTGCGAGATTATCGCAACAACTTAATCATTCATACATTTCTTGCTTTTATTACTTTTGCCCTCCTCTGCTTCTTTATGATTTTCTGCTACTGCTTCCTTGGTGATGGTATGTTCATCCTTTTTACCCTGAGCTAGCATTGATTTTTTAACATTTCTTCTCCTTTCTTTTCGATTGTATCCACCATCAACTTGTCACTTCTTTGTACATCCTTGACTTTATGTCGCCAGTTTTCCTTCTTATTTGCTCTTCCTTCGCAAGATTCTATCTCAGTTTCGTAACATTTCTTTCCTTTAACCCAATATCCCTTTATGATTCCTACACCATTGGGGTGAGGGAGTTTGATGCATTGATGGAAAGTTGAAGCTACACCCAGAATCCCATGTAGCCAAGGTCGACCAATTAATGCATTGTAGGGTGATTCTACATCAACAACACATAATGAGATTTCTGAAGATATTCCCTTCAATGGAATTTGCATATTAACCTCCCCTTTAGGTTTGTTTGCAGTACCATTAAAACCATATATCTTATATGTTGATGGTATAAGATCATCATCTCTTTCACCGATGGTTTTATAAGTATGATAAAATAAGATGTTCACAGAGCTTCCAGTATCGACTAGGATTCTATTGATTTCCCATGAATCTTCAGTTTCATCATCCTCATCTTCTTTTGGTTTTGGATTAATATCTAATTGTATTACCAATGGATTGTCATGCATCTCTTCTCCTTCGGGAACTTCTTCTGCGGTAAAGGAAATTATCTTTTTCTTCCATTCCTCTAGTTGCGAAATTTTCGCAGTATTCATAATTTCTTTTCCATTAATATCTCTTGCGAACACTCGACTTAAAACATTATCATGAAAGTATTCAATTTTCTTGTATGAATTTACGATGGCGTGAAAGAATAGATTTTTTTCTTTTGCACCCACTTTTATGAAGAATGTTTCTTTCTTTTTCATTGTATTCACTTTGTGATGTTCTGGTGGTCGCGGTAATGGTTGAGGTTGTGGATGCCCTACCAGAAAGTCGTTTAATTTCCCTTGATCTATCATTCTCAAAATAATCCCATGAGAATGATGATAAGAACAAAATTCATGACTTCTGTGATTTGGAGGTGGTTCCGTTCCCATGTTCCAAGGTGTTGGTATATTTTCCATCAGGATTATAGTTTCCCATATCTTCTCCACACTTGCATTTAGAGGTGGCATCTTGATTTCTTCCCATACTACCTTATGACCTCCTTGTCCTCTATTAAAGTTTGGTCTTTGACCTCCATAAGTTTCTTGCGGTTGATCGAGTCTTTGAATCTTGTTATTTCCTCCACGACTGTAGAAATTTATTTCTCTTTCATACTCTTCTTGATCTCGACTTCCCATAGCTACCAACTTCTGCTGATTGGTACCTGTCACCTTTTCTTGTTGTACTTGCGAAGTATTCGCTTCTTGTGAGTTGGTATTCGCAATTGGATATGATTCCATTTCATTTTGTCTTTCATCCAAAGCAATGTAGTCTTCTTGAAGTTCTCGCAATTCAGTCATTGTAATTGTATTCTTGACTCTGAAAATTTGGACATACAACAGGTTTGTTGCAAACATAGCATTGATAAATGATAATATGAGATATCTCTCATCTACACGGCCAGCCATTTTGCTACACATGGTTCTCCATCTTTTAGTCAAGTGTTTCAAGCTTTCACCAATCCTTTGTTTTAATTCAAACACATCTTCTATACCAGGTCGTGAAGAATTATTACTTATATATGCTCCCAAGAATGTGTTCTGCAAATGATTGAAGGAGGTTATTGTGTTCTTTGGTATACCTTCAAACCATTTTAACGCCTCTCCTGTTAAGCTGGATGCGAAATATTTGCACAATACCGCATCATGATTTTCCCATTGTAACATGCACCTCACATAAGCTTTAATGTGTTGAATTGCACAAGTTAGTCCATCGAAAATGCTGGTTAATGCGGGAAAATTGCATTTCGGTGGTATTCCTCCTAATTGTACTTCTCTGGTAAATGGAGTTTTCGCAGCTTCTTCTATTTCTTCATCCAATTGTCTTCTACATACTTCTCCTATGTTATTTAGCATTCCTCTCATTTCTTCTAATTCTTTCAAGATTTGTTGATTTACTCCTGAATCTTGACCAATTGGTCTCTTTAATTTTGCTTCTCTTCTTCTGCGTTCACGTTTATCTTCTCTTGCGAAATTTTGTATCTCTTCTTCATTATCCTCATCTCGTCTTCTTCTGCGATTCTCTTCCTCATCCCTATCTTGAATTCGCAAGTGATGATTGTCGTTCATTTTTTCCTCCATAATTTTGTTCATTTCTTATCAACTTAATTCGCTGTCTTTCAGCCATTCTCTTCACTCTATCATACTCCTCATTAAGATTATCATTATTCCAGTTTTGTATACGCCTTCTTTCTCGGTTTTCATGATTGTTCTGGCAAATTGTCTCATGAAGCTCTTGTTTTTCCATTTCCGCTCTCAACTTTTCACGTTCGCAAATTAAACGTGTTTGTTCAGCATTGTGTCTTTCAATTTCTTCTTCAATTGTCTGTTGATTTCTTTGATTTTCTCTCACGTGTAAAATTCTTCTTCCCTCCTCTTGATTTCCTTCGCCATCTTGGTTACTTTGCCTCTGAATTTGCCCGTTCTCTTGATTTCCTCTAATTTGCCTATCATCAAAAGTTTCATTTTGTGGAATGTAACGATCATCAATTCTTTCTCTATTTTCGCAATATTCTTCATTAGGATTTGACATTTCTTCCTGAATATTGTTTCCAACATTGATTGTAGGTGAATTTCGCCTCATTTCTCTTCTAGTTGATCTGGAATATGATTTTGTAATACTTCTCGATATTCTATTCTGCAATCTGATATTCTCCATTCTTAATTCATGATTTTGTCTTGTTAAATTTGCACGCTCTTCCGCCTCAGCTCTTCTTTCCTCATGTATTCTTCGTCTAAATGTTTCTAACGCTCCAATTTCTTCATCTCCATGAATTATTCCTTCATCTGCTTTTTGATTTCTCTCTTCCTGTTTGTAATTTCTATTTTTTTGCTCTTCTTCTATTTCTTCTGCTGAATTTGATCGCCAAGTGTGTACGCTCACTCTGTCATAATCTGTATTCCTCTCTTGAACTAGTGTTTGTTGAATTGGTGATTGAATTATATTTTCTCTATTATTTCTCCTTCTAGTAGATTCTCCCACTTCACTTCTTTCTCTTCCACCAATTCTTTTGCTTCTTCTAATAGTAGTTGGTTGTTCGGATGTATTTCTTCTTCTAGCCATTTCTTCAATGCTAACAGTGTTTCAAGAAATTATGAAAAATTCTTAACCAACTACTTTAAATTTTCACAAATCTCAATGTTAATCTTCGATTTTTCTAGAATAGTCTTCAATCTTCAATCTTCAATCGTCCCTGTTTCTAGCGTCATTATGTAGTTGCAAGAAATCCTACAATACACCCCTCATATGATTTTATCATTGATCATCCTATTTTTAGGTTGACACTCTTAATTTTATTGATTAATTTCTGAATATTCTTACAAGGAAAATAAAGAAATCAAGAATGATCTCTTCTCTCAACTTTCTCTCTCCTATTTACTTATCTCTCACTCAAAAAAGATCCCCCTCTCCTTTACAACTCGAATGACTATTTATAAGGGAAATACATAATGGATGACATCTAATCTATCCTTTATTTTCGGATATGGTTTGCGACATTCTCGCAACCTTACAAATGTTGACTTCGCAAGCTTTCTAATTTTCGCAAGACTATCACATCTTTCCCATGATATTTGCTGACGTTGTTTTTTGAAATAGTTTTGCGACGCTATTGTGCAATTCCATTGATAATTTCGCTGAGACACAATTGTTGCGAGAATCTGATACTACACGGTTGAATATTACATAGTAGGTCGGGGTAAGCCGGTTGATTATTATATATATTAGTTTATTCAGGGAAAGTCACTCATGTGCGTATTATACTTGATTGTGCAGTCTTAGTAGTATGACTGGGTTACTATGATCTTGACTTAGGAAGAAATTCTAGGTTCAGGATTGGATATGGTTATTATTCGGTGACTTCGGTCTAGGAATAATGATTGGGCCTTCCGTGAACCTGCTGTGTGGGGTCAGATCATAGTAACCAAAATCTTATTATATTCTATACTTAGATGATGGCATTGGGTTTTATGAGGTGTACGCATTCCACGATAATATCTTGCGGTACCTGGATCCATGCTATCATTTGAGACTGGAGTTATTCCTACCATCTTCTCCTCCATTGAGTGAGACGAGGTTGGGATAACATATTTTTAGGTTGTTTAATTATCTTCTCGTAGATCCATCCGGAGGTGGATCTTTCACGGATATTACCACTATGGACGTAATATCTGGGGATTTGAATTGAAGCAATCTTCTGCTCTATGTTGCGTGTAAAAGATGTTTATCGTTTTTCTTTAGTAAAACTGTGATGCATGTTATTGATTACTTGAATGTTATGGTGATAACCACTGAACCCCCTTTTGGGATGATGTGCTCACTTGTTCCCACTTCAGTTTCAGTTTTCAGAAGAGATGGCGCGCATGAAGATAATCGTTTCTTACTTTGAAACTTTAGCAGATTAAGAACGTTTATGGATCTTTTATATTTATGCATTCCTTATTTATTTGTAAAACAACACATTAATATAAACATATCATATGATAGTTATCATCTATTAAGTATCACAATGTTTTATTAGTTCTGTTTTATTTTATGAGATTATGTTCCTTAAGTTCGAAGATCAAGAATTCTGTTACTTCAGGTTTAGGCTATATTTTATAATTAGCTAAGCAGGTTTAGTATTTGGGGCGTGTCACAAAACAATTCATTTTCCGTGAAAATTGACATTCCATCAAACCAAGTATAAAAAGATATTGGTAATTTATTTTTGGTTGCGATTCAAGTTAGACCAACACAAGCTGACCTAATCTAAGATGCTGCAGGAAAAAAACATGGAATAGAAACTGAGATTTTTTTTCCATTTTCTTTAGTGAAACTAAAGTGTTGAAGTAAACTATCAAGATTAATATAATCATAAACTAATATACTAAGTACTCGGATGGGATATATAAAGAGTATAATGAAAGGTTTTCTTCCAGCATAGAGTTGTTAGTCGCTGATTAATATTCATCCTAAGCCGTGGACCATTTTGTTGCAACACCAACACTACATCTTCTCTATTTCCTTAATTAGTATTTCCTAGTTTAGCTATTTATTTCCTACAATAGACAGTTGCCTTTATTTCATCTAGTTTGGTTAACAAGTCATGCAGTTGCCTTAATTGCTGCAACTTGGTTAGATATAAATATGTGCTAGCTTGTTTACGAACGATCAATCAATCAAACAAACAACTTTTAATTATTTTTATTTGTTTTCTTCTTTGTTTCTGAATTTATTCAAGTGCATATAATCTTCACATCTCTTTTTCGTTCCGTGAAGATTATCTTTACATCAATTTACATCACTTTTCGTTCCGTGAAGATTATCTTCACGTTACTTTGGTATAGAACCATAATATCTGGATCAGGGAAGGTTGATTTTTACTCAAAAATTCAACCAATTTTTTTTCTTCCGCTGTTCACCATGACAATCACAAACGAGGTCAATAAACTTACAACTGTGGTTACCGGACTCGATACAACAGTCAATGATTTCCTGAAAGCTCTTAATGAGACTCAAGAAGATGAGGAAGCACAAAAAGGGCTTCAATGGATGCTTTGTTTACTAAGATACAAAATTCAAATAACAAAAGCATTGCTACTTTGTTAGAAGCTCATAGGAACGACATGGATGCTCTAATACGAGCAAACATGCAAGATATAGCTGTCCTTGCTGAAAATATTACCAGGAATATGACACCAATTCTCTCGGCGCGTTTTCCTGTTAATTCTACACCTCATGGTTTTCATAATACCAATGGTAACAATGGTAATCATACTACCCATCTTGGTAACAATGGTTTCCATAACAACAATATTGGTTCTACTTCAGACAATACTTCAGGCATTCGAGCAACATCGATTAATCTTAAATTTCCAAGCTTTGATGGTACAGATCCTACAAGATGGATTTTTCAAGCTGACCAATATTTTCGTTTACACAACATAGCTGAAGCTCTCAAAATCTCTCTCGCTACTGCTCACTTCAAAGGAGAAGCTAATGCTTGGTATAGATGGATTCAAAGTAAGTTACTTAACCCAACTTGGATGCACTTTTGTTCACTTCTTTGTGATCGTTTTGCTGATAAGAAGTTCGTCAATCCACGCATGGCTTTATCTTCAATATCACAAAAAGGATCTGTTCGTGACCATATTATGAAATTTGAACAAATACTGAATTTTGTTACTGATTTTCCTGAAGAATATATTATTGATCTCTTTATTAAATCTTTGAAACCTGAGATACGATCTGTTATTGAAGTGCTTGAACCTCCAACTTTAGCTTTGGCTTTTAAAAAAGCTTTGAAACAAGAAGATGTACTTCTTACAACTTATTTCTACAATACTATTACTAGACCTAGCCCTTACAGGCAAGCACTTAATGCTCTGCAACTTAAGAAAAGTACTATCCCTCCTGGAGATAAAAGGTTATCCTTAGAAGAGCAAAGAGATAAATGTGACAAAGGTTTATGCTTTAATTGTGATCATCTTTATACACCTGGTCACTTGTGTGCTAAACCAAGATTATTAATTTTGGATATGGCTCCAGACAAGGATGAGATTACCAATATTATTGATGAAGAAGATGATATGCTGGTTATGAAGGAGATTCAGACTGAAGCTACACCTCCTACTGACTCTGAAATTTCTCTTCACTCTCTTATGGGATCTTGTTTTCCTAAAACTATGAGAATCACAGGATATATTCATGGAGAACCTCTTACAGTTCTCACTGATTCGGGTTCTACTCACAACTTTTTACATCCCTCAATTGCTAAGAAACATAATTTTTCTTATCAACCTACTGGTGATGAATTACAAGTCGTGGTTGGTAATGGAGGATTTCTGGAAACTCATGGTTCTTGTAAAGATGTTTCTCTTAAGTTACAAGACTATACATTCAATACTGATTTCTTCGTTTTGAATGTTAGCGGATGCGATGCTGTTTTAGGTGTCCAATGACTACAAACTTTGGGTGAAATCATGTGGGATTTTAGAAAACTTCATATGAAGTTTCAATTCAACAATAGTGATTGTTTATTGGTCGGTAATTCTTCAGCTTCTATCATGCTCTTGGACAATTCTCCACTGCAAAAGTTTTTGGATTGTGCACACAATGGAATTCTTCTTCAACTTACTCCTACTTTTTAAACCACAACTTATGATAAGGTACCCACTCAAGTTTCAGAATTACTTTTACGTTATTCAGATATTTTTGAGCCTCCAACATCTTGCCACCCTGTCGAGTTCATGATCACCTCATACCTTTGCTTCCTAACACTGCACCAGTAAATGTTAGACCATACAAATATCCACACTTTTAAAAAGCTGAGATTGAAAAAATTGTGCCTGAACTTAAACAAGATGGTTTCATTCGTCCAAGCTCTAGCCCTTATTCTTCTCCTGTATTATTGGTTAGAAAGAAAGATACTAGTTGGCGTATGTCTGTTGATTACCGTGCACTTAACAAAGTTACCGTGAAAGACAAATTTCCAATTCCAGTTGTTGATGAGTTAATTTATGAGATGAATGGATCTATAATTTTTGCAAAGGTGGATTTGCATTTTGGCTTTCATCAAATCAGATTGTTTGATGCAGATATCCATAAAACTGCTTTCAGAACACATGATGGCCACTATGAATTCTTAGAAATGCCATGTGGACTATCTAATGCACCTGCGACATTTCAGAGCTTGATGAATGATGTGTTTCGACCTTACCTTCGAAAATTTGTTTTGTTATTCTTCGATGACATATTGATTTATAGTAAATCTTTGTCTGAACATCTTAAACATTTGGAAATTGTATTTGATCTACTTCGAGCACACAAGTTATTTCTAAAGAAATCTAAGTGTGCCTTTGCAAAGTCATCAATTGAATATCTTGGCCACATGATTTCAGCTGAAGGAGTTGCTGTGGAAGAAGATAAGATTTCAAGCATTAATAATTGGCCTATTCCTTCTGCAATTAAAGATCTTAGAGGTTTCTTAGGATTGGCAGGCTACTATCGCAAGTTTGTGAAAGATTATGGGAAAATTTGTTCTCCACTCACTAAGTTACTTAAACAAGATGCTTTCAAATGGTCTGAGCAAGCTACAACAAGATTTAATCATCTCAAATATGCTTTAGCAAGTACTTCAGTTTTAACACTACCAGATTTTACAAAATAATTTTGTTTAAAGTGTGATGCTTCTGGTAATGGGTTGGGTGCGGTCTTAATGCAGTCTAACAAACCTGTTGCTTATTACAGCAAACCCTTATCAGGTAAGAATTTGAATTTATCAGTTTATGATAAAGAGATGCTCGCTATTGTCTCTGCAGTAAACAAATGGAGACCTTATTTTCTTGGAAGACATTTCAAAATATTTACAGATCATAGAAGTCTCAAATGTTTCCTTGAGCAAAGATTGTCTTCTCTTGAGCAACAAAAATGGTTGTCTAAACAGTTGGGTTATGATTATGAAATCATATACAGATGTGGAGATGCAAATAGAGCTGCAGATGCTTTATCAAGAATGGCTAACCCTCAGCTTTTATCACTCTCTGCTCCCATTTTTTCTGGCATCAATAAAATTGCTCAAGAATGCCATGCAGATGCTGTCTTAGGAGCTCTTATTCAACATATCTGCCAAAATTCAAGCTATAAACGTCATTACTCATATGTTGATGGAGTTTTATGTTTTAAGGGTCGTGTTGTTGTGGTTCCTACCTCTGAGTGGTGTACTAAACTCCTTCATGAGTTCCATTCAACTCTATTAGGTGGACACTCTGGATATTTGAGAACCTATACACTTCTTCAACAAAACTTTTATGGGAAAGGTATGAGATCTTCAATTAAGACATTTATACAACAATGTGATGTTTGCAAGCGTAATAAGTATGAAGCTTCATCTCCTCATGGACTACTTCATACATTATATATCCCTACTGATGTCTGGATTGATATATCTGAAAAAGCGGGGGTCTAACAACACCACCCAATAATTCGATTAGAAATCTGTATGGACAAACTCCGAAATACTTTGCTAGAGAATCAACTAGACAGTCAGACTCAATCTAGATTAAAGTATCTCAAGGAGTCATTATCTCTCACTTGTTTTGATTTACTCAAGCTAAAACAATATCGGGTCTTTAATCAAACACAAGGAATAACTTGGACGGTCCCAAAGACCAATATCCAAGGATCAATCAACATCAATCAACAACCAAAGGTTGGATTTCCAATTGATGATCTTAACACACAACCTGTATTATTTTAATTATATAAAATATAATTCGGAAAAGAAATAACACAGACACCATAAGTTGTGTTAACGAGGAAACCGCAAATGCAGAAAAACCCCGGGACCTAGTCCAGATTGAATACACATTGTATTAAGCCGCTACAGACACTAGCCTACTCCAAGCTAACTTCGGACTGGACTATAGTTGAACCCTAATCAGTCTCCCACTAATTCAAGTTTCATTTGTACTCCTAGGCCTCTGATCCCAGCAGGATACTGCGCACTTGATTCCCTTAGATGATCTCACCCACAACTAAGAGTTGCTGCAACCCAAGATCGCAGACTTGATAATAAACAAATCTGTCTCACACAGAAAAGTCTATCAAAGGATAAATATGTCTCCCACAGAAAAACCCTAGGTTTTGTTGCGTCTTAATATATAAAATCAAGGTGATAATCCGGTCTTATATTCCCGAAGAACATCCTAGATTAATCAATCACCTCTCAACAATCCTTCTTGACTACACAAGCGGTTTTTCGAGGAACCACAAACAGTGAGATGAAGATGTTTGCAACTTCTTTATCTTGCCTATCGGAAAACTCTCACGATCTCAAGCCAATCAATAGATTGTACTCGTACGATAGAAGATGCAAGATCAGATCACACAACTACGATAAAAGTAGTATCGGTATGGCTTCACAATCCCAATGAAGTCTTTAAGTCGTTAACCTGGTTTTAGAGAAGAAAACCAAAGGTTAAAGGAGAATCGAATCTAACGAGCGCACTAGTATCACACATACGTGTGGGTATTAGTTTTGCACAATGCTAGATGTCTCCTTTATATAGCCTTCAAATCAGGGTTTTGCCTTAGTTACAAAGTAATCCATATTTATCGTTAGATGAAAACCTGATTTAGATTCAAGCTAATATTTCTCAACCGTTAGATCGAAAACTTATCTTGTCACACACACTTGGGTAGACGTTTACTGGGTATGTGAAGGTTAACCATAAGAGCATTTCATAATAACCTAGTTCTTCTTCACCATAACTAGTTCAATTGACTCAAATGAACTAGTTAGAGAGTTGTTCAATTGCTATGAGATCTTATGTAACTACGTAAGACACAATTGAAACAAAGATGATTCGATTCGATGAGTCGGCTCGTGAACTTTATAGCCGCGGTTTTCATAAAGCATTCCTTAGTAATTTAAGTTTCATGCTCAGAGCACATCTTTAGATCATAACCACTTAAGCTCACAAACAAGTTCGCGGACTTAAGGCAACCGACAGAGTTTTCCAAACTCAGCAGAAAATCTCGGTAAAGAGACTTCTGCCAGTTCGCGGACTAAACACGCAAAAGAGTTTTTGGAAAATCCTAGCAGAAATTCTCGGCAAGAGAACTTCCGTCAGTTCGCGGACTGAGTTCTCAAACTGAGTTCACGGACTTGGCAAAGCCAATTCCTCCGGTTTCTCTCAATCAAAAAAGTTCGAAAACTTCGGATTAAGGAATACATGGTTATGTAATCTAAACTCTCATTCCAATCATTGAGACATTCTCAGAGGACGTTATATAGCCGTTATTCACAGACCGTTTCACGTCAGAGCAATTCTCAAAGTAATTGAAACTTTTCATGACTTTCGTCACTAGGTGAAGATAAACTTGATCAAAGCGAAACGCTTTACCAACACACGACTTCGAGAAAAAGATAAGTAGTGAATACTCAGCTCGAAATGTCAAATGTGTATGATCCAGTCTATATATAGCATACGACTTTTTGTCTCATAAGAAGTAGGAGATAGAATAGATAGACTTTTGAGTGATAGATAAGTTCAAGTCTCCACATACCTTTTTGTTGATGAAGTTCCACGGTTCCTTGAGTAGATCTTCGTCGTTGTAGAAATCAAGACTCATAGTTTTGATCACTAACATTGACAAACATGCTTGATATAGAAACGCATGCGAGGTCGACCGAGCTATGCTCTAACAATCTCCCCCTTTGTCAATTTTAGTGACAAAACTATTAATACATATAGAATACAAAAAAGATAAACTTTAGTGGCTCCTATTCCATAGTCTAATCTTCAACATTCCTTGAAATCTTCGTCCTTCCAAGTACTCCAATGATCCCAAAGGTTGTAAGTTTAGCACCACCGTTGTTGAAGATCCGTAGCTATAACAATGAGAGAAATCGAGATTATCGATCATTATTATACAGTGTCAAGTATCATTATATAACATCAAAGTCCAATTGCATCACGACTTTAACAACAATACTATGGTGATATGTATCACTCCCCCTTAGTTAATACTCCATCTCGGTCATGGAAACCACTCCCCCTTATACAATGATCCGAAAACCATATGTATTTGTAGTGTGAACTACATTATTTCTCCCCCTTTTTGTCAGTAAAATTGGCAAAGGTAAAAGAACGAGATCATTATGAAATTTCCACAAGAGACATTTCATAGACTAAAAGAAAAAATACATACCAACTTAATTTAGATGCAATCATAAAGCCAAAGCTAAATGCATTCATCAAGGAGTTTTAAGATACAAGATAACCCCTATAAAATTCCACAGCCGCACACCCCGCAAGATATTACCATTAAGCACAAGTTCAAAAGAACTCTCCCCCATTTGATATCATTCCCGAAAGAACAACAAAAGCGATCTTAATTTCGAAAGAAAAGAAGGATTTTTAATTGAACACCAAAAACCATGGAAATGATTTTCTATATCCAAAACTCAACCAAATTAATCACAAGTAAACCCATGATTAATTTAATTGGAATATGCAACTAAATCAAACACAAAAGTGATCAATTTAATTGATTGTGCTCAACATAAGAAAACTCACGGAGCTACGATTAAGATAACTACACGGAGATGACTACCTTAATCGTTCAAATATTCAACATAAGGAAAACCTTACGGAATATACGACTACATCAACCAGTAGAACATGATTAGTATAGCCGTTCATATACTCAACACAAGAACTTGTGGAATATATGAAAAACTCAACTAGATCAAATTACAAGAGAACCTATAATTAATCTAATTGGAATACACAATCAAACTAATCACCGAAGCAATCAATTTAATTATCAAAAGATTTTGCTCGAAAAAAGAAGATTTTCAGAGCAAATAACTAAATAACTAATCAAGATGATTAATTTAGTTCAAGAATGCTCAACATATAGCATCTCATGGAACAACCAACATGGCCAATATTAATCGACATAGTTGTAAGGTGCTCAACATAAGATACACAATGGAGCCTTCACGGTAAAACATGACAAAATGGATCAATGAAGATCAGTACCGTGGATAACATACAAGGATCTATTCTATTTTACATCACTATTTGCATAACGACATAATAAACTTTATCCTTGTCAAACAAAAGATTTCATCCTATTTTCCATCAAATAAATGACTGCATAGGCATAACTTTTGTAATTGTCAAAAGTCCATTCGTCCTTTCATCAATACGAATATCAATATATGGACGACTTTACTTTTGACACAATATGGGACCTTCAAGTTCACGGACGCAAACAATACATATCCCATAAAAATATTGCAATACTTCAAAACAGATTAATACTGCAATAATACCATCCTCCAAATATTTTTAGAATTTAAAAACCAATAAACCTAAAAAATAACATAAGAAGATGAAAACAAAAATAACTATGTGTAGTCACAATCTTCGCTATTCAAAGCACTAGTTATTCTTCCAACTAATCCAAAAAGAAGACATACTAGGGAACAATTCCTTTGAGAAATTTTTATCATTCCCGAACTCATTGTTATCGACAACCATCGGGACATAAGGTTCACGGAGATAAGTGTCAATACCCACAAACTGTCTTGGTTGAAGAGGTCGAATTAGGGTCCTCTTAATTTCCAAAGATTTAGACACGAACGTCTTTATTTCATAAATCTCCCTTCTTATTTCCTTTAACTCATCAAGAATATCGGAAAACTTCTGAGAGTTAGAAGGAACAACCCTGTGTTTTCTATTATTCCTTCCTTTTCTTTTCAGGGACTTAGAAACAGGAGATTTCTCTTTTTCCTTGATTGAAGACTTAACAATCATGTTGACATCCTTTCCATCTGATGACATAGCGCTTTGAGAACAGTTATGAACAACTAGATTTGTGTGATGGAATCACTTAACTCAACAAGAAGTCTTATAAAGGATGTCAAAAGGAAAAAAAAGGAATATAGGGTTTGAAACCTATTGACAGGTTCGTATACGCCCAACTCTAAATCCCTATAAAGAGTAGAGTTGTCGATAATAACCCTTTATTTTATTTGATAGACAAAAAAAATAACAAATCTAAGAAAATAAGGAAATTTTTTTCTGAAGCCTGGATCAACACTCAATCTTATCTCTTTTCGAACAGGCACATGAGACAAGATTTTCTCAACAACACAATTAAGTTGTGTTGCGATGAACAATGATTTGTCTATGTTTTTCCTCATGGGAGGAATCCTCTGATCTCTGTCTATCAAAAAGATTTGACCATATTTTCTTTTCAAATGGTCTTATTCTATCCTTGGAAACCAACTTCTTAGACGAAGATAAGGTCCTACATACCTCGGCGGTCTTCTGAGCAAGTTTCAGCTTCCTTGCTGATCGATCTGCTCTTCGTTGAAGTTTGCTGACGTGCCTTATTTGGTGCTTGTATTTGTAACACCTTGATAGTTCGTGTCCCTTCATCGAACAAAACGAACACGTCAATCTTAGATAGTATTCAGGCATCTGAGATCTGCAAGCAGCTAGACATACATTTGATCCTGAAACATCACTGACAGAGTTTCCAGTTATCGGATTTAGTGAATCTTCCAGCTTGATTGGGTTTCCCTCTTCTCCGAATCCATTGAGGTTGATATATGTATTGCTACAAGTATAAAAATCGATATTTTCACAAAGAAGCCCTACACTTGATTTCCTATCTTCATCGGAATCATAGGTTTCAGACATTTCATCAAGTGTTACAGCTAGACCTTTGTTCCCAGTTGTTTATGGGCAAAAACCGTTTCTGCTGATTTTGGTAATTTCGGTGAGTGGGTGAGAAACAAATCTAAACCCTAAAAAAATGTACTGCACGGGAGTATTTTAGATTCGAGAGATCAATCTATACAAATCTGGCCTAAACCAAGAAATGGCCGTTCCGGATTTGCTTCGGTCACAAAGAGGAGGAAAAGGGCTGGTTTAGGGAGGGAATCAAAGAGAGTGTTGAGACCAGAGAAGTTCTGGAAGAGTAGTACTTGACTTGTATCAGAAGATGAAAGCTTTTAGAAAGCTAGCAAGAGTTGCCTTTCTGAGTGTTGTATTTCTCCCTGACCAAAAACTTGTGTTTTGGTGGAAATAGGTAAAATCTATTTATACAAGTCTAAGTGAAACGTACTCTGGCCTCGTAAGAAAAGAAACAAATGAGTTAAATGGGAAGAGGTGGTAACGCCTGGTATTGATGTAATTTGATGGAATTGATGTTCCATAATTAAAGAGCGTTTCACCATTACTTCCTGCATTTACTAACCGTTTTATTCTTATTACACCTTCTTGAAACGGGCATTGTGTATGCCGCACACTGTAGACCGCCAAACCAAAACCATAATGAGCATCCCCAAGTTTGTGACATACGTTTTGATGTCTCGAGTGTTTTCGTGGAAACCATGTAGCATATCGCCGGTGTTTGATAAGTTGAGATTGAGAGACTTGCCGGCTCAGTGGCGACCTTCGACGGTCGAGATTTTGGATAAGAGGAATCGTGGCCTTTGATGTAGGCGCGACATGCCAAAGTGCAAGGGTTGCACGACATGTGCCAATGGCATGTGTGGCATGCCTTGGTCCTGGGTAGCACGTTAGGTGCAAGTGGTAATGCCAAAGTGCAAGTGTTGCACGACATGTGCCAATAGCATGTGTGGTATGCCTTGGCCCTAGGTTGCACGGCTTGGCATGCCAAGTTGCAAGGGTTGCATGGCATGTGCCAATGGCGCGTGTGGCGGCTTTGGCCCTGGGTTGCACGTCTTGGCATGCCGGGTTGCAAGGGTTGCACGACATGTGCCAATGGCGCGTGTGGCGGCTTTGTCCCTTGGTTCCACGGCTTGGCATGCCAGGTTGCAAGGTTTGCACGACATATGCCAATGGCGCGTGTGGCGACTTTGGACCTAGGTTGCACGGCTTGGCATGCCAGGTTGCAAGGGTTGCACGACATGTGCCAATGGCGCGTGTGGCGGCTTTGGCACGGTTGCCATATCCTGCGTGTTTATTTGTGGTTTGGCATGGTTGCCATATTTTGCATAATGATTTCATGGTACATGCAATTTCTATGTTTTGTGTGATGAATGCACGGTGCGTGCATTTTGGTATGTTTGCCATGCTTTTGCGCAATGATCGCACGATACGTGCAATTGCTATGTTCTGCGCGATGTTTGCACGGTACGTGCATTTGGCATGTTGCGTGACATGTGTAAGTGGCATGATTGCCATACTTTTGCGAAGTGATGGCACGGCGCGTGCAATTGCTATGTTCTGCACAATGATTGCACGGTACGTGCATTTGGCATGCTTGCCATGTTTTTTGCATAATGGTTGTGCGGTATGTGCGAACTTAGGGTTTCGCGCATCGAAACTCTAATTTAGTATTTGAAAAAGGATACCCTGGTAATTTTTACATAAGCGCGTTAAATGCTCTAATAAATGTGCTAGTGTCACCGGTGAAGTCATGCTATACGTGAGGTTTTACGGTTTTACCCCTTGTTCAAAAACCACCATCAACATTAAGTCCCCTGCTTAGCTTGGAACATGGGCCTTGCAGAGTATCATAGTTGGAAGTCAACGCTTCGTGGTTCATCAAGGGCTTTACAGAGATCCAGAAATTGAAAACCGTAGTAGCCGAGAGTCTTTCTGCAGATGAAATCTCACAGTAGGAGGCAGAAGTCGAAGAATTGTCCAAGACGTTGACTCTGAAGAGAGCGGCTCTCGAGGATGCAAGGGAGGCTTTCTCCAAGAAGAGAAGACCCCTGTTGGATAACTTTCCTTGAATGTTCCTCTGTCTTTTCCAAACTTTCGCTTAGGTTCTCTTTTTTTTTGAAAGGCAAACAAAGTGTCTATTTTAACGTTTGATTGATTTTGATAGATGGTTGGTATTTTATGAGGATATTGGGTTATTTTGAAATGAATGGTTTTAATAGTATTGTTCTGGTTGTGACTTGCGAATAGGATATTGCTTTCATGAAAGTGTGTGTCGGTAGTTGGCATAATATCAATAGAACGATGGTCTTATCGAGAACCTAAAAGAATAAATCGTATATTCCGTCTAGTCTGGACTTATTCAGTTTTCCTGGGTCTTCTGATGAAAAAAAGATCCTTCCCGTGTAAAACCGATTTTGTATGCAGTGTTTTCGTGACTGCGGAAAGTCCCCAGTCGCTTTTGGAGTTTCCTGGTGACCGAATCGTTTGCTTTCAGTTATTGTGAAATCCCCAACTATCTCTTGCGGCTTACGACTGGTAATCAGGTTGTCTGGCAGTCGAGTTGCAGATCCCTGAATAGATTGCTTGTTTCTGCCATCCTGATGTCTGGATCGAAGTATGAGATCGATTCTTGAAAGCTGATATTGTAACCGAAAGATCAATCTCCCACTGTGGTCGCCAATTGTTTAAGGGAAAAAACCGTTTCTGCTGATTTTGGTAATTTCGGTGAGTGGGTAAGAAACAAATCTAAACCCTAAACAAATGTACTGCACGGGAGTACTTTAGATTCGAGAGATCAATCTATACAAATCTGGCCTAAACCAAGAAATGGCCGTTCCGGATTTGCTTCGGTCACAAAGAGGAGGAAAAGGGCTGGTTTAGGGAGGGAAGTGAAGAGAATGTTGAGACCAGAGCAGTTCTGGAAGAGTAGTACTTGACTTGTATCAGAAGATGAAAGCTTTGAGAAAGCTATCAAGAGTTACCTTTCTCAGTGTTGTATTTCTCCCTGACCAAAAACTTGTGTTTTGGTGGAAATAGGTAAAACCTATTTATACAAGTCTAAGTGAAACGTACTCTGGCCTCGTAAGAAAAGAAACAAATGAGTTAAATGGGAAGAGGTGGTAACGCCTGGTGTTGATGGAATTTGATGGAATTGATGTTCCATAATGAAAGAGCGTTTCACCATTACTTACTGCATTTACTAACCGTTTTATTCTTATTACACCTTCTTGAAACGAGCATTTGTGTATGCCGCACGCTGTAGACCGCCAAACCGAAACCCTAATGAGCATCCCCCACTTTGTGACATACGTTTTGATGTCTCGAGTGTTTTCGTGGAAAACATGTAGCATGTCGCTGGTGTTTGATAAGTTGAGCTTGAGAGAGTTGCCGGCTCAGTGGCGACCTTCGACAGTCGAGATTTTGTATAAGAGGGATCGTGGTCTTTGATATAGGCGTGGCATGCCAAAGTGCAAGGGTTGCACGACATGTGCCAATGGCGCGTGTGGCGGATTTGGCCCTAGGTTGCACGGCTTGGCATGCCAGGTTGCAAGGGTTGCACGACATGTGCCAATGGCGCGTATGGCGGCTTTGGCCCTAGGTTGCATGGCTTGGCATGCCAGGTTGCAAAGGTTGCACGACATGTGCCAATGGCGCGTGTGGCGGCTTTGTCCCTAGGTTGCACGCTTGGCATGCCAGGTTGCAAGGGTTGCACGACATGTGCCAATGGAGCGTGTGGCGACTTTGGCCTTAGGTTGCAAGGCTTGGC